>NW_027466099.1:122500-250000 GCF_046127955.1 Nelusetta ayraudi | reverse complement strand
CGGCGCGAAACAACCAGCAAACGCGAATAAGAATGTTGACATTTGGAGAGAGGATGAGACTGGGGCGATGCTTTCTCTTCTAAAAGAGATGGACATATTAAAATAACGCACAACAGAGACCTTTTTTAAAAGGGTAGCGCAGCAAATGCAGGGCTCCGGCTTTGCGCAGCCCTGAACAAATACGTATTCCTTCGTATTTATATTTCTACCTTTTCGTTCACATTTTTTATAAGTTAGAAGAATTTTAACTTTGTAAATAAAAGCACAGCAAAGAGATGTTTTTCTGATTTGTTTTTATTTCGATAATTTCGCTGTTATTCTGCTGGAAACGGCACAAGCTTCCTCCACGGTCGGCACTTTAATGAGCGTGTGTATAACTGAAGACACCGTTCCTTTGCAAAACCTGTACACAAACTCTCCCACCAGTCTGCGCAGAACCCGCATCCAACAAGAACGAGAGTTTCGGGTCCGTGGCGACGGCACAAAGCGTAGCATCGAAGACATTGTGTTGTTGTAGCCCTCCAACAGTAAACAATGTTCTTGTCTCATGGTTATCTTTTAAGATAACCATGAGCACAAGAAATAGGGTACAGCTTATCTGCAAAGTAAGTAACACGTACATTATGAACTATCATTCTATATCATAATGATGTAATATGTCAACCGAAAGCAGCTGACCAGCTGAAAAGGCTCACTCCACCCCCTACTGTTGGGAGGAGGACACGTTCCCGTCAGTAATTCAAATTTCTCAGCTGCATGTATAGGGGGACAAGGTGAGAACTCCGTTTGGACGAGAAAACCAAATTATTGCTTAGTCCGATTAAGCTCTGCATGTAAACGCACTGATTACACCTGCGCCAGAGTGCAGAGTGAAAGCAGCTCTTTTAAAAACAAGCGCAGGCTGGAGTCAGCACTCTGTCCTCTGGCGTGTCCACGCTGAGAACTCTGTCCTTCGCAGTTCTTAGCATTTCGGCTAGCAATCCCAGAGCGGGCTGGGCCATAAGCACAGCCGGAGGAGGAACCCTGGCGGGTGCCCGTTCATCGGGAGGTGGCGCTGTGTGTGCGTGATCGTTGTGCATTCACCGCTTGGCTGTTAAAGCCGGAGCCCCCCCCCCAGTTGAACACCGGTGCGCCGAGACGGGTACTGGAAGGACGCTGGTCTCAACCCCCTGCCTGGGTGCAGTCGCTCCGTCTTCCTCTGTTTTCGCCATTCTCCTCTGTTACTGTTGCGGCGGCGATGTCCTCGCAATCAATTGCCGCACCAGTCTAGCCGGGTAACAGCGGTGTCACCACCACAACGCGGACACTTTTCCTTTGATTTTGGTTTATTTGGTTTAGACAATTCAGTTTGTCTGTTTCTTTTGTTAGCGTAACCACTTTCTTTGGTTGGTTTTCTTTTCTTTGTTTTGTTGTGAAATTTTGGTGAAACTTTGGGTTTTCTATTGAGTAGCGATTTTGTTATAGTTTGATTTCCTTTTTTAGTTCATTAATATCTTGTTCCATAGTGATCGTTACCTTTTTGTTTTGGGTTTTGGTCCTGTGTGTGTGTGTGTGTGTGTGTGTGTGTGTGTGTGTGTGTGTGTGCGCGCGAAGAATAAATAAAAGTTTTCCTTTCGTTCTAACTGTTTAACGCTTGCCTGGGTGTCTCAAGGTATTAGTATGTTAATTTTGTTCTCTTTTCTTTAGGACAGGAGTTGGCGTAGCGTGAATTTTGGTTTGTAGTGATTCCCTTAGCTTTGTTTATTCCCTTTTTTGAGTTTTCTTTGGTTTCTTTGGCCCTGTTCCCCTTATTTTCTTATGTTGAACAGTCTTTTTGGTATGGTACTTATTTCCTTGACACTCAGGCAGCTAAACCTGGTCTATTTTAAATTGTTGTCAAATAAAGCTGTTTCATTGGAAGTCCGTCTCGTCCTCTTAAATTTCAAAGCGTAACGAACCTGTGTAGCCCGAGGAATTTTATTATAGTTTATTTCCTGGGGTGCAACTCCCCAGGTGACGTTGTCAGGCAACCCCCCCCCCCACCCCCCCCAATTTTCCTTTATACCCACCATCTGAATTGTCTCCACCTCCGCCAGACCCTCCCCCTCGCCACATCTAGTCTTTTTTTGATAGGCTGCCCTCGCTATTAACCTCCCCCTCATCACAGCTTTAATTGTGTCCCACAGTATGGTAGTGTCTACTGGACTATCTATGTTCTCCTCCATAGAGCATTTAATCTCTTTCTTAACCTCCTCCAGTGTTTTTGGATTATTTAGCATACCCACATTTAATCTCCAAAGTGTGTTTTTCTTCTTCTTATTTAGACAAATAATAAGGTAATTAATACTGTGTCAGTACAAGTCAGTCGTTCCTATTTTACATTCCTCTATTCTGTATCTGTCTGTAATGTTAATAAAAAAAATAGTCCTCTGTAACGGGTGGAGGTCCCTCCAAACATCAAACATCCCGAGTTCGGCTAGAGAGACGTTGACAAGTTTCGACAGGCGGGTCTGACTTCTGTTGCCATTAGTTGTGTCCAGTTTAGCTTTTAAATCATGTTGATTTAGCTCTTGTTGAGAGAGATGTGTTTCCTGTAGATCAGGCATGGCCAAACTACGGCGTGTCTCTGTCTGGCCCGCGTGAAGGCAGTCAAAAATCTAACCTAACTTAGAAATGACACTTGAACCTGCAATGAGTATTTTAGTCGTTCTAAATGAGTCCAACGTTAGAAAAAAAGGAGCGACCCGGACTTCCCACAGTCTCTTTTCTATTAACATGGGAATTCAATTTTAATAATTTGTCAACTAAAAACACCGGTCATACTAGAACATCCCTACCAGCTTTCTTCCCTGTATTCTCTGAATTTAATCAAAGAATCTTTGAAACTCTTGTAGCTTTTCTCTGGCTCGTGTCGCTGCTGATGCGTAGCCCCTCCAGGATCCCTCCTTGCACTGCCACTCCGTCGTAGTGCGGGGCACCGAGTGCCGCAGGCCCCTCCGCACCCGTCGCCACCGCCGTCTTCTCCGCCAGGCCGCGTCTCGCCAATTCCTCCTTTACCTCCTCTGCGCTGTTGTAGGTTCGAGTTCCCGTATCCCAGTGGGTCCTCATCTTGGTGAATGGCGTCTGGAAGCGGATGCCCTTCTCCTTCAGGATTCTTTTAGCAGTGTTGTACTCCTTTCTCTTTTGGACCATCTCTGTCGCGTAATCGTGATGGAATGACGGTACTTTATTCCCCAGTTCTATTTTCTTTGTCCATAGCTCTCTCAGGACCCTCTCTTTGGTAGTAAATTCTCGGCCTGGACTCCAGGTCAGTTAACTTGTCCTGAAGAGCTTTTTGTTCTCTCAGTGATATGACCAGAGCGTCATTAGCTTCCTGTGCCCAACGTTCTAGCTTTTCAATCCGCGACTCAGCCTCGTTGATCTTGCTGGTTTGGAGCTCCTGTTCGGTGATGACTTTCGCAAGTTGTTGATTTATTTCGTCTTTGAAGTCGTCCAAGTCTTTTTCCACGTCGTTCCTCAGTGTTTCTCCAAACGTGCGAAGGACTTCTTTTGATTCCATTTTTAAATCCCGTATCTCCTTGCTAATAATTTCTATGTCCGAGCCGTTTTTCGCGTCGTTAGTCACGAGGAGTTCGTTTCGCCATCTCTCTCTGTTTCAGAGGAAGCTGGTAGTTCCGCCATATTGTCTGTTACCGTGTTTCTGTTTTGGTTGAATCGAGTTTTCCTTCCCATTCCAACGTTCCCCTGATCACTTTGTAGTTAATATGATATCTGACAATAGTTATTCAAGTTTTCGGGGAGTTTTTACCCTGGATGGTCGAGAGCCCTGGTGTCGCGCAGTCTACTGCTTTATGGCCAAACCAGAAGTCCCTTCCCTCTAGCCTTTTCAAGGGGGAGGTGGCTAGTCTCGGCTCTTGTGGGACAAGAAGCAGAAGGCGTGTCCGATCGGGGGGGAAGATGAGATGACATTTTTGTGGGTCAACACAAACTCATCTGCGAGGACAGCAGCCTTGGACAATGACGACACTTTCTGTTCATTCAAGAACATTACCACCTTCTCTGGCAAAGAGTCTTTAAAATCTTCTAAAAGAACGAGCTCACGGAGTGACTCAAAGTCATTTTTGACATCATTAGCTGCACACCATTTATCAAAGAGGTTGCTTTTCTCCCATGCAAACTCGACAAAGCTTTGACCACTAGATTTTCTATGGTTCCTAAATTTTTGCCGGTAGGGCTCAGGAACAAGCTCATAAGCAGGAAAAATTGCTTCCTTTCCAACATCATATTGCAGGCTGTCTTCTAAGAAAAGAGCAGACACCAACTCCTGTGCTTTTCCCACCCGCTTGCATTGGAGAAGGACAGGCCACATGTCTCTTGGCCAGTTGAGTGGCGAAGCTATTCGCTCCAAGGCACTGAAGTATGAATCAACTTCTGCCTCACGAAATGCTGGCACCAGAAAAATGTTTTTACTGGGGCTGGGCAACGATTAAAAATTTTAATCGCAATTAATCGCATGATTTACCTGATCAATCACGATTATTCACGTCGTATATGCAAAAGCCAATAATGAATTTAAAAGAAGTCTTTCATACACTTTAATTTAAATGTTCTGCCATATAAACGAAAGCACCATAACATTTATCGTCCAAACACTTAACATCAGCACTTTACACAGAAACATTTTTAATGTAAATCTAAAGTTAAAAAAAATGCAAATACAAAATTAAAGCTTATTGCCAATGCCAGGGCATTACTGTTATCCTGTTCCTTATGAAAAATAAAAATAAATCTACCTCCAAAATCCTGAGCCACAATAATAACAGGCAATTTCTGAGGTAACAGCAGAAACATTTTTCTTTTATCAGGGAGCAGCATAACCAGTCTGCGTTCCCTTGCAAATGTCCCAGTTAGAAAGGGTGAGGCACAAAAACGTTCACTTTTGGGTTTTTCTTCACAGGGGACTAGAATGTAAAGTCCACATTTATACTGGAGTTCCTTTGGAGAATCTCACTCAACTCAGTGCAGTTTGTCAGTTCCTGGAACTTGACGGCCAGTTATTTTAAATGTACTGCCATATGAATTAAAGTGCCATAACATTTACTGTGCAAACACACTTTTAACATCAGCATTTTTGAACAATTAGCAGATAAGAAAAAAAAAATAGTGTAAATTTAAACTCAACTTAAACAATGTTATCAAAGCAATACAAAATTAAAGCTGTAAGCAGCGTTTGCGGGACTGAGCCCACCTGGCCACTGCCTGCCGTGACGTCCGCCACCTGGCCACGAGCCCCCGACACCCGCCGACGCTTCCCAACGCCTGGCGATTCCGCCCTGAAACCCGCCGATGCCCCCATTACTGACGCCGACGCCTGCTGATGACACATCAAGCACTGACTTGACATTACTGACTTGACATTTAGAAACATTTGATTTCTAAATGTGATTGATTACTGTATCATTTTGGAGATAATAAGCCTTAAAGTTGGCTTTTTGTTTTGTTTTGCGACAGCTCCAATATTCCATGTTTACTGTACAATAACATCAAATTGCTCCATAAGCTGTCAATGGTTGGTACAGTTGACCTCAGGACAACCTTGAATATATCTTCTCTTAATATTCTTGAATATTCTCACTTAATGTACCAGCTCCTTCCTGTAGACATGATATGTACAGTTAGTTATTCTTTGTTTGACGCAAGTGTTATATTAAGTTCCTACTATCTGTACCGGTACTTCTTGTTAATTTGAAATAAACACTAACAGCATAATGTCAAAACAAAAACCGAACAAGTCAAAGATCATAAAACAAGGAGGCTTTGTACTAAAATATGAATAAAATATAAACAGGGAGTTGTCTAATGTCGTCAAGGAAGCCAACATTACGTTACCTGTTGATCAGCATGTTGACTCAGAAAATCCTCAGGCTCCTGCTGCGACATTTCATTTGGGGCGACGGTTGTGACTTCACTGCTGGTCCCGTGAGAAACTCAAATCGGTTCTTCACGTTTGTTGCGTGGCATGGGTTAGGACATTGAGAGGCATTATAGTGTGGTTGTGTGCACCAAATCGGACTCGGCTTCTAGCTCGATAGCCGTGCATAATTTACGCAAACGCAATGCTCTGTTTACGTGAACTCACGGAGTCCGACTCCGTGCACGTGCTCATCTCGACTCGATGGATTTATGAGCTTGATGACAAGTGTGTATTTTGTATTGGATTGATGTACTGCAATTCTAGTCATGTGAACAAGCAATTAGTATTCCTAGTTATATGTGGCATGACGAAATACTGTACTACCAAGTTTGTATTGCAGTATCTTCAGTTTATGGGGTAGAGGGTGCTCAAATTGGATTGATTGAAGATGTAGTTTAGGTACAATTTGCTTGTTTTTATCAATATTTAAGTTGATTGCAGTTCAAGGTGGCACAATCCTATCAGATGTTGTCATTTTGTCACGAAGAACACTGGTATTTGTTGATTATTGATTACCACCATGTTGCAGGCATTGTGGTTACAAGTTTCACTCCAATTTTGATTGTTGTCTGTATGACTAGCAATCCGTTGAGCTGTCTAGGGTTATCATTCAGATAAGGTGTCACAACTTTTAATTGCATGGGAACTTTGGGATCCATGGCAGATGGGCATTGTAAAAAAACGGATCTTGAGTCGGAAGGCTAGCTTGTCCTAATTGTGACCTTAATATGATGATTTTTTTTCCCCTGCCAGATTGAGGAGAAATTAAATGGACATCCAAACCGGGGCCAATAATGGATGAGCTGGATGATGTCACAGTATCAATTTTAAATGGTATGTCATGTGTATGATTTGTCCGCTAAGTAATTAAAATAACTGTATGCTGACACTGATTTCAAAAAGAAGTATTTTACAAATTTGAGACAAAATGTCTAAACTGAATTGCATTTACAATTAATTCTGATAACAGAAATTGGCACAAAACAAACTTGGTTTGACTTGTCAAGTTGAATTAAATTCATTAGTTAAAAAATGTATGAGTTGTTAAGTGTAAAAGGTTTGTTCATGATTGGACTGTATTTATAGCTGCCAACATCGATGAAGTCTTGCTCCACACCCTCAGTCGTGATGATTTGAGAGACCTTTTTCCTGGACCAGAACACTTTCTCAGGAGGAAATGGATTTGGGCCCTTATTAGTGTAGATGTGATTGGTTACCTACTTTGCTCTGAAAACATCGAGCATAACACTTTTTTTTTCTTTTTTCCTAATTGGGTCTATTGTTTCTCTCTTGTTCATAATGTTTTGGATCTGGTTTCCTCTCGGCTGAGAATTCCACCGTACCAGACAAGGCTGCCCCGAATGAAGCCAGGAACTGTGTCTTCACCAGGAGGAACATCTCCAATCTGTCCTCAGACATCCACTCCTTTGGTGAAAAGCAGCCCAAAGAGGACCCTACAGCTTCCTGCTCCTCCACAATATGTTGTCTATACTAGACATGGGCAAACCCCGGCCCGCGGGCCACATCCGGCCCGCTGCGTGTCTCTGTCCGGCCCGCGTGAAGCCTTTCATAACCCCCCAACACCGCACCCCCCAACGAAACTTTGTCGGCACGTAACTTTGCTGAGTTAGTGTAGCGCGATAGCGATAGCGTGCTTCCCCCCCGTCAACGAGGTGTAGGTACAGAATTAGTCCGGGTGCAGAATCGTTCCCGGCAGAAGTGACTGCCGATACGGCAACTCCATTGGGACATACCTCTACATCGCGTTCGAACGTGATATATGGATAGATCGCGGTACGTTTATAGAGTTGCCGTATGTGACGTAATTGGCAGTCGCCTCTGTCCAGTGGGCGAATGCCAACAACGTCACATACGGCAACTCTATTAGGACAAACTACATCGGTTGATTAAGGTTATCTTTTTTTTTCTGTCAATCCCTGCCGTATTTACAGTACTTTGTATTATATTGTATACACGAAATTCTCTCACAATCTATCTATCTATCACCCGCTAAATAGCGTTTTGACCGTGATCTATCCATATATCACGTTCGACCGCGATGTAGAGGTATTTCCCAATGGAGTTGCCGTATCGGGCAGTCACTACACCCAGAACGATTCTGCACCCGGACTAATTCTGTACCTACCTACAACCCCCCCTTCCGTGGCCCGCCGACTCGATGCAGGTCTGTCATGTGGCCCGTTGCTAAAAAAGTTTGCCCACCCTCTATACAGACAGTGAGTTGGAGCAAGCTCGTAAGCACTACTTCCAGATGGCCCGCACTGCCAGTGAGGGGAAATGTGTCATGTTCAAAGAGCTGAGATGCAGGCTGGTGAGAAACACTGTCACCAGCATGATTTCTATCTTGAGAGCCAGTCAGCAAGGAGAGGGGGTCTGGTACCCTTCTAAGCATGAAGTCACTGCAATGTCTCAAAGACTAGTGGATTATTATCCCATGCTGAAGGATTAAGACAAAACAATGAAACATGTAAGTGATTATATTATTTTGCGCACTTAGATTTTGAAGCGTGTGGTTATTTTTGGCTGATACTTTTTTTATCTGTGCATGTTCACTTTCCATCTTTATTTGTTCTTTCAATGAGTGAAATTTTATTTACCAAGCGAGCACTTACAAGAATCTTCACAAGAGATTCACCAGAGAGGGGCCACAAGAAGAAAAGGCATCGCATTGACTTCTCAGCAAGTGACCAAGAAGAAGATCATGATGCAGACTCAATTGGTGGATCAACAATTATTTTGTGTCACACACCAGGGCGCAGTTCTGATAATGGCCACACTTCACATAAGTAGAAACATGTCCATTTTAATAATAATGATAATGTATGAAAGCTAGGCAATGTTATGATAGTTTTGGATATCATGATATATGACAGGCATTTTTACATTTGAATTGTCATTTGATATATTTTGATGCTCCAAACAATTTCATCCATTTGACTGATTTACTGATTTGTCTCCTCCATTTCATCAGCCAAAGATGGTCTGACAGCACAGGCCAGACATTATCAGACCCTGCAGGAGCTGTACAAGAAACCAAAACCCAACCAAGATGCTGTCTCCCAAATTCTTGACCTGCAGTTTCAAGCAAGAAGATCCTTCATTGATAGTGATGTTCTGAAAGAACAGGACAAGGCCAACAAAGATCCTGGATGCATATCCATGTGTCAAGGATCTTTATCGTGTAAGTGATTAACTTGTTTTGGTTTATGATGAAAAGCAAGCATTTTTGCAGATTTTAACACTGACTTGCATTATAGGCGATGAATGAGCTGCGGCGCATTCTGGATAAGGGCAACAGAAAATTAATTGATGAACTAAAAAAAGAGATGGGAAGACTTCTGCACCAATGTGTAATTTTATGGTGTTTGGAAAAAAAATGAAGTGATGAAGCCACGCATAACGCTGGATGTAGGTGAGTCATTTTGCTGTGTCTCTAATTGACTGTGTAGCTGTTTCCTTGGACATAGGATGGTTTATGTTGCGCTGAATGAATAGATGCAGAATGGTAATACTCTTCATGCTGAAAAAATAAGATTTTTTTGTGATCAACACAAACCTAATAAGACTCATTTTTAGGAAGACTAACTTTGAACTCAAAGTTGATTTGTTCTATTCCAGTGGAATATTCCATCGCGCTGCTCAGGGCACTCCCCACACCCTTTCCTTCACCAAGTCCACCACCGAAGAAGCTGGGACATGCCAGTGAGGCACTGCTTCATGTCATTCAGGTGAAAGTTTGTTCGCATTTTCTCACATTCAACACTTCATAGTTCCATGCATGGATGTGGCGTTTCCTTCTTCTTTTTCTTTAGCCAACAGAAGATCCCACAATGTACTCGCAGAAGAGGTCTTTCTGCACCTCTGTGTTGCTGTTTGATGGGACCCGCTGTCTCATCTGTCTTGGAGCCACGGAAGACTTGAGTGACGGTCTGCTTCATCTGATGGGTTACTACTACGCCCTGCACCTCACATATCCAAAAGTGTGTGGCAACCCATCTCTCTGTCATTCAGATAGAAGTGCTACAGGACACTATCCATGTGTGAGACACCACAGCCTCATACAAAAAAGACCATGGCAGAATGGAAAGATTTTATTGGGGAGTAGAGCTGTGTACTAGGCATAGGTAGTGATACACTCCCCTGGTAGTTGTAACTTGAGGGTGGGTGGGGGTCTGTTGGAACAAACATGTTATCAGTGGTGATAGGAACACAACACTATATGCTGTCCCCATACTGTTTTTGTTTTTTTTATGTCAGGGAATCTGAATCAATATTCAATAATGATGACGGTGAATATTGTAACAACACAACATTACTTGCATTCTAGAAATGATTGCTTGAGATTGTTTTAAGATGCAATGCCTTAGTGACGTTTTTATTACAAGGCAGTGAAGCCACTGTCAGCAATTTAAGTGAATAAATAGTTGTTGACAATATTAATTCTGTTTGCTGAATTATTTTTTTTTGGGGGGGAATGGGCGTGGGGGGGTGGATGCTTTGTCTCATTTTGAGAAAAAAAAGCTAATATTGTGAACACTTAAATTAAGAAGAATTGCACTGTTAGTAGGTCTGGTTTTAAGATCTTTTCATTCAAATTAAGAAAGAAGCAAACGTGAAAAAAGAATTGAGAAGCTAGTATCAAGTTTATTTGACTTAGTACAGTCCTTGGAATGAGTGCTTTACTGTTTATTTCAAGAGTTTTTCCATTCTTCAAATGCCTAGATATATCGTCTTATTTTAAGAAATCTTACCAAATCTAAATATCTTACTGCATTGGCAGATAATTTGACTTGTTTCTAGCCTGTTCTTTCTCAATTTAAGTGTTTATTTCTTAGATATATTTTGCAGTGTGTGGACACCGAGGGGAGCTCTAGAATTGGCTCATTCAACCGACCAACGAGCCAATCAGCAGCGGCGTCACAGGCCCTCCTCCTTCTTTGTTCTCTCTCTCACTTTGACTTCTGCACTGGACAGCCAGGTTTGTGGAGGGAAGGTTGGAACAAAGTAAGGACGGGGTACCCCATACATTCATGTACGTAGAGTCACTAAGTCTTAAACTCACCAGGTTTGTATCGCTTAACGATAACCCTAATGCCATACAAGTCTATGAGGGTCATAGGTCAACTTTGTCCTAGGGACATGGGGCCACTTTCAGGTTCATCAGGATCCTCCTGGACGCACCCACACCAAATTTGGGGCTTCAAGCCCATGAGGAACCCCAAAACCCTCACTCTAATTCCAGCCTTATCGCTAACCCTAATGCCATACAAGTCTATGAGGGTCAATGGTCAACTTTGTCCTAGAGACATGGGGCCACTTGCTTTTTCATCAGGAGCCCCCAAGAAGCGCACACGCCAAATTTGGGGCTTCTAGTTCTTGAGGAACCCCAAAACCCTAACCCTAATTTCAGCTAACCCTAGTTTCAGCCTTATCGTTAACCCTAATTCAATGCAAGTCTATGGAGGTCAAAGGTCAAATTTGTCCTAGAGACATGGGGCCACTTTCAGGTTCATCAGGATCCTCCTGGACACACCCATGCCAAATTTGGGGCTTCTAGCCCATGAGGAACCCCGAAACCCTCACTCTAATTCCAGCCTTATCGCTAAACCCTAATGCAGTGCAAGTCTATGAAGGTCAAAGCTCAACTTTGTCCGAGAAACATCAAGTGTTTTTTTCATGAATCATTCATCAATGTTAAGAGTTTGCTTTGTGGAGAATTCACAATAAAAATACATTGACACTGTTAAAGATGGACTCAAGCACTATTATTGAACTATACTGTATTTTTTGAGTGATGTGAAGCTTTTGACAAGCGCTGCGCAAAGGAGGCCCATTTGTTTTTGTTTTTTTTCAGGGGGCCCAAAATTCCTGGCGGCGCCCCTGAGCGTTCATCTCCAGCACTAAGGCAGTGGAGCTGCCGGCCACGAGAGAAGAATTAACCAGTCCATTGAAACCATTTGTTTGGTCTAGTGAGTGGCAACAGTCCTTTGAGGATCTTAAGTGCCTTCTCAGCTGTAACCCTGTCGTGTCTGCTCCAAATTTTTCCTCATTGGCTAGAAGCCCCAAATCTAGCGTGGGCACTTCTTGGGGGCTCCTGATGAAAAAGCAAGTGTCCCCATGTCTCTAGGACAAAGTTGAAAATTCACCCCATAGACTTGCATTGAATTAGGGTTAACAATAAGGCTGAAACTAGGGTTAGGGTTAGGGTTAGCTGAAATTAGGGTTAAGGTTTCGGGGTTCCTCAAGTACTAGAAGCCCCAAATTTGGCGTGGGCGCTTCTTGGGGGCTCCTGATGAAAAAGCAAGTGGCCCCATGTCTCTAGGACAAAGTTGAAAATTCACCCCATAGACTTGCATTGAATTAGGGTTAACAATAAGGCTGAAACTATGGTTAGGGTTAGGGTTAGCTGAAATTAGGGTTAGGGTTTCGGGGTTCCTCAAGTACTAGAAGCCCCAAATTTGGCGTGGGCGCTTCTTGGGGGCTCCTGATGAAAAAGCAAGTGGCCCCATATCTGTAGGACAAAGTTGAAATTTCACCCCATAGACTTGTATGGCATTAGGGTTAGGGTCCAAGAGTACACATACACATTTTCTTTTGCTTTATTGATTTAAGCTCATCGTCTCCAGCTGCAAAGGTATAGAAAGCTTTCTGTGTTTTGATGTCGTGTGTGAGAAAACATCACTTTTTTCTGTAAACTTGTGTTATCATTGTCCTTCATTGAAAATGACACAATCTTTCATTTCATTGTTCAGATGCCGAACACCAAGGCATTCCGTCGCTCTCTGGCCATGAAACGACGCCTGGAGCAAAAGCGGGATTGGACACCTTTTCCACCTCGGAAGGACTTTGAACGTCGTGAGTACTTCCACGTTCATGATTTCATGTTCTGCCTGTGTTGTTATGTTGTATTCCAAATAAATCTTACAAAAACATATTTAGATTTTTCTTTTTTGTCAATTTACACAGGGCGCGGTACTGGTCAGCGACCTGGGTGCGAAGATGGCCCGTTTTGCTCCTGACTGACAAAACAGTGCAAGTTCGTTCTTAAGGCCCAGCAACCAGACAAGAAGGTATGGGTCGTGATTTTGTCAAGCCACGAGTTTCTTTATGTTTTTGTTCTGGTGGTGGGAGACTCACATCTCTGTCCACTTGTGGATGGTTTTGTGTTCTCTCCCCGGGCAACAACCTTGAACACGGGCTTGTAACAGACTCCGCCCAGGATTTTGCTGCGCTACTGGCAACTGTGTTGGACCGCTGGCCCAAGGTTTGTTTATCTGCTGTGACAAACAAATTTGAACACATGAATGTCATCGCCACTTTGTTTTATCAATATCAAGTAATTCCATGATCCATAGTTCAATAACAAGAATATTCATGAATTTATTTTGCATTTTTATGTTTGTTTGGGTTTTTTTTTTTTATACAACTATTTTGTAGGTGTTTGTGCTTGACTTTCCACCTCGCCTGACTGTCAAGCCAGAACTACAAACAGCGCTACGTCAAGTATATCATCGTGTTGCTGCACGCATGGGTGTGTAAAATACATATTTTTGTTGTATTTTTTTCTCTTCAGTGACACTGTGCTAACAGATATTTCTTAGAATTGTGTGATTACATAATTGATTATGTGACACTTCTTCCAGGTTTAACATTTGTGTATATGGCCGATCACCTCCCCCTTCGTCAGCTGTACATGGTGGTGTTATGATGGTGTAAGTTTCTTCCTTCTTCAGCCTTACTTGCTCTTCATTTGATATGACAAATATATGTTAACATGTTGTTTTCTGTTTAGGTGCACCTCAGGACTGATTTTGGTGGAGCGTCTGCATGCTGCAGTGCTCCATCAGCTCGCACCCCCTTCACCTAGGCCAGGGGTGTTGTGCCACAACCAATCATCGCCCAGGGTGTCTCCCAGAGTGGTTGTGACAGGTCCTGTCTACATGCCAGTGTATGGACCCGCTCCTGAATGGACTCTTGTTGGACAGGAGGTTGAGGTAACCTGTTCATCCCTCTTTTTTTTTTTCCCCCAATCGTGTATTTGTCAAACAGTGCAACTTTTTATTTTAAAAATGAACACTTATCCTAAGTTGAATCTGATTTCCTCTCCTCTTTTTTATAGACGGTACCAACAGCTGTTGAGACTGCATTTCACACAGACATCCCGTCCAATCCCGTGTGGTTCAGTGAGGCTAAGGCTTAATCTCTCCTGTCCTGTTTGTGGGGGCGCTAATCCCGTAAGAGTCAAGTAGGCGTAAGCAGCGGCCGGTGAATAAGACGAGTTAACAACGGAAGAGCACATGCAAGAACGGCGGAAAATACCAACAACGGAAAACAAATCAAAGACCCAACCGCAAGTTACCAGTCTAAAGTGTGGACCCACTTTGGCTTTTACGAGACGGATGACGGGAGGAAACTTCATAAAGAAAATGCAATCTGCAAGAACTGTTTTAAGAAGGTAAAATACAATGGCAACACTACGAATCTGCAGAGCTGCCTCGTTCGCTATCACCCGTCCCTTTTTTCCCAGAATTGTTCTCTTTTTTCACCACCTGTCCCGGGAAAGATAAAATCTCTCCCGGGACACAATTTGTCCCGTTTTTTATGGAAAATGACAAAACCTCATTTAATTTCCGTCTGTGGTCTAGATAGGGTTGCCAACCCTCCCGTAAAGTACGCGATTGTCCCATATTTGTCAACTAAAAAGCCTGTCCCGTAATGAACTGATGGGGGACGCACTTCACTTTGTCCCGTATATTTTGGGGACGCGGTTATTTATTTATTTATTTGTTTTGTCTGCATCATTTTTTTATTGATTTTCAGAATCGGGGCAGTGAAAGGATTTTTTCCCCTCTTTCATCTTCCCGTCGGTTTGTATATCCCAAGTCCCCAAGTTGAGATAAGACAAGTTGCTACTGACTTTACATTACCAGAAAGCACTGTCCTTGTTTACATGAAAGTTATTAATGTTCATGCACTTTAATATGTTTGCTTGTGCAGTGCACGTTTGTTTGTACATGATACAAAGTTTTGGAATAAATGCAAGATGACAGGCATTTTCCTTTTTATGGGTATTTTTTTCTTTTTCAGTCACATATCGTCTGCAAAATTTCGAAGATATCGTGTGTCGTGATGTTGTCATTGTCGTGGGCCAAATATCGTCACAGTATCGAATCGTGGGTTAGCCGTATCGCCCCACCCCTATTATCAACACAAGATCACATATGTACAGTACATGTACAGTTTAATTAGTGTGTTACTTTGTTTATGAATTAATTTCTTTATGTTCTTCCAGATGTCCAGCCTGAGACGTGGATCAGCACGCGTTGCCTCAAAAACCAAAACAAACAAGTGACATGTTGGTATTTGGGATATGTGTATTTCATTGTGTGCATCTTTGTGATAGGACAATAAATGCAGTTCTTTAAACGTTACTTTGTGTCCTTGTATTTGCAGGTGTGGGCAACACGTTCAACTGTCCACATGACTGAGTCTGCCTCCAGCAATGTCACAGCAGTGCAGCAGGTTTGTACTTATTCATTTCCACTTCATCACCTGTGTGTGTTTTCTAGGCTTTACACCGATCTTATCGGCTGTATCGGATCGGCCGATATTTGGCATTTTTTGAAACGTTCATGATCGGGCGTCATGTCATGAATCACCGATCAATGACGTCATGGTCGCGTTGAAACTTTTTTAATCTGTCTCATTTCCTCCAAAGTAGTTTCACAGCATCGACATGTTTATTTGTTTGTATCCGAGTGTTATGTAAATGTATAGATTTGGGTTTACATTGTTGTCAGTTCCTTTTGTCTGCTGTGTGTCCGTTTGGGCACTAGATGGCGCAGTAGATCCTGTGTTCCCTTTTTTTTGCTTGTTCCAGGTGCGGAAAGGTGATTGGCTGGTGCCAATATTTAAGGAGGAGGACTTCAACACCTCGGTCTCTTTGTCCTTCTCCCAGCTCCCAACCAGAGGCCATGTGCCGCAGCAGCAGCATTCTGTGTTCAGCCATCAATTCTGTTTTGTAATCTATTTCAGTTCCCTTTGTGTCCACGTAGCCCGTAGGGGAGGGAAGCCATTTGTGTTGTGACCCTTTTCTCCTGTGTTTTAGTTAAGGAGGTTAGTTTGACTGTCATTTATTTGATTGTTTTCTTCATAGGTAAGATCCATAAGAGAGCCATTTTGTTTGTTGTTTTGGCCATGCCCTCCCTGACGCCAGTGCAATGATGGTGACGTTTAATAAAAACCATCCTGTGGACGAAGCACCTTTGTCTAATTTGAGAGCTGGGAGAAGGGGGGGAGCCTTTATGTTGTGTCCTGGTTTCCCCCTAGGCCGGGGCATAACACCGAGAGCTAATGATTCATGATTCAAAAACCTTCATTTTCGTCTTCGTGCCTCTTCCTGTTTTGAGTACTGTCGCTATGTGACGGACAATAAAGTTTCTTTGAATCTGCAATATATGCAACGCTACAGTACCTCGCGGGGGAACTTTGGTAAAAAGATTCAACACCACAAATTTAATCAGGCACTTGGAAAAGATACACACGGAGGAGCATGTCGAGTTCAAGAAACGCAGCGCGGAGAAAGAAAAAGAAAAGCAAACTCTGAAACGGATGCTAAAGCAAACAACTTTCGACGGTGCTCGTGAGAAGGCAAGGGGTGTACAGAAACAAGTATTTATTGCCTCTAACGTGATTGGATCGGTGATTGGCACAAAAATCGTGACCGTGTAAAGCCTAGTGCTTTCCTTTCTATGTTTATTGGCATAAAATCACATCTTTCTTATTTTAATCAGGTGGAGGCGACGCCACAGATGACCAGAGCTGTGCCCGTGGTTCCTGTGGCTCCCGTGGTTGCCAGCACCAAGCCAGAGGAGGCCAGCACCGTCCAGGAGGCAACACAGAAGATCAACTAAGCTAAGGAGGCTTTTCTTTCTTCTTCTGTTGCCTCTGACTGCTCCGCTCGTTCTACGCCTCGCACATGTGATTTGTGATCCATCATCAGTTAGTACTAGTGAAGATGCAGTGGCAGATCATGGCACTGGTTTTAGATTAGCCAAGGTTCTGCATGGTTCTTTTCATCAAGGCGAAACCGGTCACGGTTTAAAATTCCAGCACCAGCTGGCAACAGTGAGTCACTTCAGAAGAGCAAAACTCCTCACTTTGACATGGATAATTCTGACGTAGAGTTTGTCAGTGCTGTGACCAATGAAGAGTGTAACTTCTCTCCCCTTGATGTTGATGTTTGTTTAGACCTTTGCAAAAACTTGAAGATTCATTTGGACCGTGCGAGTTTTCCAATTTCTGATTGCAATGGCCCATTAGGTTCGCCATGTACAAATGAGAATTTAGAGGCTGATGGAAACTGCTTCTTCAGAGCCATCAGTCAAGCTGTGACTGGTTTATAGACACAGAAGTGGAAATTCAGGTTGCAGCAGATTGTTTACGATTAGATGTGTACACTTTTATCGATGGTCATGGGTTGAAGTACAGCTCTTGCAAGAAACAATTCTCACATTGTATATATTTATGGATGTATTTGTTTTATATGGAAGCAGTTACCATAATCCAAATTAAAATAAGAATATAATAACAGAAATGCTTTTTCATTTTAAGAACGAAGCTGCATTATTTGACTCATAATTAAAATGGTTAATAAGTCATTCAATCTGCATTTTCATTTTCTTCTTCAAGACTGCTCATTCTTGTACTTAATTCAAATGAAGGAAAACACATTTGAGATTTAATTTTCAAAACATGCACCAGCAAAGAGTTACCAAAATTCAATATGAAATGTAAAATTCAAAAATGAAAAAGCAATAGCAGAATGCTTTTTCATTTTAAGAACAAAGCTGCATTATTTGACTCATAATTAAAATCATTAATAAATATTCCTAAATGCATTTTCATTTTCTTATTCGTGTCGCACCTTTTATGACACAATCAAAAAGAAAACTGAGAGCATTGCTTTTTAATTTTCGTGGTCCTGCCCTGCACAAGAGTTACCACAACTCGAAAACGAAATCGCAATCTCAAAGTAAGCGCGCGGCGCAGGAAAGTGACGTCAGCAGCTCTCCACCTCCGCTGTGGGTATGGCGGTATGACGCCAAGTGTCATTTGCCTCCTGTTATGTGTAAATTCTAATGTTTGTGAATTTAATAAATGTATATATATACTGTATATTTAAAAAAACAAAACAAAACAAAAAAAAGGTATAGCGGTATGACACCACTTTGCCATCGTTACTTTTCACGTCATTGAAGTTGCCGGTAAACGAGATTTAAATCGCCGAAAAACGTGGACCACTGATGGATCTCGTTGGTCGGACAGATTTGAGCATGGCGCACATTGACACAATTGTTCAAACCCTGCTGGATTTAGCTTCCCAGGTGGAGTTGAATAGTGTATCTGAATCTGATGCTCGGGACCGAGTTGAGCAGGTATTCTGCCGTCCCAGATACGGACGCAAACAAGGTTGCCCTAGCCAACCTATTGTCAGTTATGGAACACCTTGATGCACCAGCACAACATCAAAGCTAAAGCTATTTGTTACATGGGTGGAGTAACAGCTGTTCAGCGTCGGCCACCAGTCCATCCGTCGCAGGATGCGATGCAACGGATCAATCCGTCGACTGGTGGCAGATGCTGGTGCGAGATCTGTCAGTGGTCCACGTTTTTCGGCGATTTAAATCTCGATTACCGGCAACTTCAATGACGTGAAAGAAGTAACGATGGCAAAGTGGTGTCATACCGCCATACCTTTTTTTTCTTGTCTTTTCTTTTTAAATAAATAAAAAAAAATATATATATATATATATATATATATATGTATATATATATATATATATATATATATATACGTATGTATATATATATATATATATATATATATATATATATATATATATATATATATATATATATATATATATATATATATCTTCATTAAATTCACAAACATTAGAATTTACACATAACAGGAGGCAAAGGACACTTGGCGTCATACCACCATACCCACAGGTGGAGAGCTGCTGACGTCACTTTCCTGCGCCGCGCGCTTACTTTGAGATTGCGATTTCGTTTTCGAGTTGTGGTAACTCTTGTGCAGGGCAGGACCACGAAAATTAAAAAGCAATGCCCTCAGTTTTCTTTTTGATTGTGTCATAAAAGGTGCGACACGAATAAGAAAATGAAAATGTATATAGCAATATTTATTAATGATTTTAATTATGAGTCAAATAATGCAGCTTTGTTCTTAAAATGAAAAAGCATTCTGCTATTGCGTTTTCATTTTTGAATTTTACATTTCATATTGAATTTTGGTAACTCTTTGCTGGTGCATGTTTTGAAAATTAAATCTGAAATGTGTTTTCCTTCATTTGAATTAAGTACAAGAATGAAGAATGAGTAGTCTTGCAGAAGAAAATGAAAATGCAGATTGAATGACTTATTAACCATTTTAATTATGATTCAAATAATGCAGCTTCGTTCTTAAAATTTAAAAGCATTTCTGCTATTGCATTTTTATTTGGATTATGGTAACTATCTGCTTCCATAGTTACACTTGTGTTACAGAATAGTAAATGCTTCAGCAGAGTTTTATGAGGGTGTTTTTCTTTTTTTGTTGAAAGTGAAAATGTTGTTTTGAAAATGACTGCTTACAGGTCCATCTGTTTACTCTAACCAAGCATTCAGAACGAGGTGTCCAACACCGGTTTAATTTTTCAGGAATTGTTGACTTTAAAGAATCACGTTAATGTTCATTAATTCATGGAAGTGAAGAATAATTAAAGTAAATCTTAAAGTAACCTTGTGCTTCTGTGTTTCTCAATGTTTCAACAACATAGTTAAGTTCTTTCACATGGCTACTTTTATTTAACAGCTCTTTGCACACACGACCTTCAGGTCAAAAAGTAAATTCAGTAAATAGCATCACCGTAAGGATTGCGTAATAATAGAAACAAAGGAGTGCAGTAAATAACCGATATCCCTGTGTATTTTTAAAAGGAACACTAGAGATTTAACAATACACAAAATAACAGGAGGTTCACAACAATTTAGTGTCCATTCTCTGGATAGGGTCAGGGGGAGGCGCACTGCAGTGGAATAAGTGTCCATCCTGTGGAGAGGGTCGGGTGGTTTAGAGAGATGCAGTGATGGCCTCTCTTAGGTGCAAATACAAGTTCACAGCCTGATACGGATCTGTTGGTGGAGCAAGATGGGACTCAGCCATAAAGATGATACAGAGTTCATAAATATCTGGATTACATGGTACAGCCAGCCGAAAGACACATTCATTTTTGCACAGTTGAATGTGTTCATCTTCAACAGGGGAGAGAAAATCTGTTGTTCGCTAAAGTTCAGGAACAGCATGCATCACATTAGGCCGACCGCTGGGGACGTTCAGGTTTCTTGATGGCCTGATGTTGTGTGCATTCCACACCTGTGCAGTGTCATCCAACTCATCCTGTAGAAAATGTATACATTTAGGAAGAGCTGTGCCAGCAGAACATAAATAAAACACTAAATTACAGCATTCACACATGAGCAACCCCACCCTCTCCCTCCCTCCCTGTCTCTGTTCATCCCTCCCCCCCCCCCCCTCTTTCTCCCCATCTCTTTTCCTCTCTGTTTCTACCCTTCTGTTCCATCTCTCTCCCCTTCCATCTCTGTTCCTTTCCCTTTTCTACCCCTTCTCTTTAGCATTCTTTTTCCTTTCCTCCCATCTCTGTCTGTCTGTCTTCCCAACACCCCCTTTCCCGTTTCTGTCCTCCCTCCCCTCTCTCTCACTCACATATACATGCGCACAAAATGAAAATAAAACATTATTCATAAACTCACCTGTATGGAGGCCCATACAACAAAACTGCAGGAGACTTTTGTCCAGAAACTCGCCATCAAAATGCCCGTTGTCTCTGAGGCCTGATAACAAGGCTAACCAGAACTCCATGCGCTGGCCACGCAGGAAACCCCACCAATATTCAATTCTTTGATTGGCGGTGCTGGCCCCCTCCAAGTAACTATCGAGGGTGTCGTCTGGTTGAACAGGGACGAGGAAACGCTGGAAGCCTCTAACATGGCCATTTTCGGTTCCAAGGTCGCCTCAAACAACTCTGGGGCACCCCCCAAAACGCTGTACCGCTTCTATGTAGCACCCTTACTTTTGGGTCACTACTTGTTGTGCAAGCATTGAGCCAGATTATTTTTCTTGAAAAGCCATCAATACATCCATTCACACAAATACCATATGGCTTCAGTTCATCATATGAGTCCAGGTGCCAGATGAAGTTGAGAAGTTTGAGAAGTAATTCCTCCGTCTGAGACGCCCCGCTTGCCTTAATGACACTCCTCTTGGATCCAGCTCCTTCAAAACCAAACGCACAGACTCTTTTCTCACACGCAGTCCATTTTCTCTGCATTTAGCATACATCCACCTGTACCCGTGAAGCTGCCCAGGGTAATGTAGCTGGTTGCTAATGGATTCAAACAGGATCGCCAGGTCGGAATAGGCTTTGCGTGGCACGAGTCCCCTTGGAATGTACAGCTGCATCCCACTCTAGACTCATCAAACCCGACAAAGAAAACAAATCCTGAGTCACTAAATATTAAGAAGATGATTAAAAGGATTGGTATGTTTGATGTATGGAGGGATTTTCATCCATCCACTAAACAATTGACTTTTTACTCTCACCCTCATTCAGTTTACTCGACGACCGATTATTTCTTTATGTTCAGAACAGACAGACACAGGGTTTTAGATTGTAGAATTGCTGTTAGCGACATATCAGATCACTCAGGTGTATATGTGAAAATAAATGTAGGTCACCCACACAAAAACACTTTTTGGAGACTCAACACCTCCCTATTAAATGACACCCGATTTGAAGATTACATTAGGAAAGAAATGAAGGAATATACAAACCTTAACGGTAGCACAGTGACGTCACAGAGTATTTTATGGGATGCTGGAAAAGCAGTATTGCGTTGCGTGGGAAGATTATAAGTTGGACATCACAAAGGAAAAAAGAAAAACTTAAACACCTTAACAACTTGACAAGTAAATTAGACTCACTGGAACGGAAGCACGTAGAGACTAACGACCCCACCTTATTGGAACAAATAACCGTAGTAAAATCAGAACTAAATAAGAAACTGAACGACCAGGAGGAACTTACACTTAAGTATATCAAACAAACCCACTATGAAAATGGACCCCGTGCTAAAAAACTCTTAGCCTGGAGACTTAAAAAACAACAGTCTGGAAGATCCATATATAAAGTAAAGGACCCGGTCACCAACCAGATGTGTTATAAGCCAGAAGCAATACATAAGTCTTTTGAATCATACTACAGGAATTTATACACTCAACCCGAATTAGCAGAAGCAGTAACAGTCAATCAGTTTTTTGAAATCCCTAGACCTGCCATCTGTTGTCACAGAACAAAATAAGTGCTTAACTACAGAGATTACAAATGCAGAGGTCGACAAGGCAATTTCTAAACTGAAAACAAGCAAAGCAGCCGGGGGAGATGGACTACCAGCAGAATGGTATAAGACTTTTAGGGACTCTGTGACCCCACTGCTATTTATTAAATTGTTTTAACTATGTCTTAAAAGGTGGCGAGACCCCACCATCTTGGAAACAGGCCATATTATCTGTAATACTGAAACCAGGGAAAGCTAGGACAGATTGCAGCTCATACAGACCTATCTCAGTTTTAAACACTGATTATAAAATTTTCACTTCAATTATTGTCAACACACTAGAAAATATTATCCCTAACCTAATTGACACGGACCAGACAGGTTTTGTTAAAAATAGACCAACACAAGACAATGTTAGGCGAGCTATACATCTGTTCCATATAATGAGCAAAGGAAACACAATGTCCTTAGCAATTAGCTTTGACACAGAAAAAAGCTTTTGACTCTGTTCTATGGGAATTTTTATACCTGGTCCTGCAACGTTTTGGCTTTAACAATACAGTTATAAAATGTTTAAAATTCACCTGTGGCCCGGATCAGAATAAATGGCAGTCTTTCAGGTACAATCCGTTTGGAGAGGGGTTGCTGACAGGGCTGCCCACTGAGCCCCATCTTGTTTGCTCTATTTATAGAGCTACTTGTTCAAAAGATTAGGGAAGACCCAGAAATCACGGGAATACTATTCAAGGGGAAAGAATATAAGACATGTTTATATGCAGATGACATCCTGGTGACTTTATCCGACCCGGATACCAGTCTCCCTAAATTAATGCCCTCCTTCGACCAATGTGGTTCATATTCGGGATACAAATTGAACATAGAGAAAACTCAAACTCTTACTTTTAATTACATACCTCAAGAAAACTTACGTAAGTCCTTTAAATTAAAATGGAAAACCAGAATTTTCAAATACATAGGTCTTCATATTCCCAAGACCCCCAAAGATTTATATAGTGTAAACTACGGTAGCATCACAACCAAAATTAAAAATGATCTGGACAGTTGGACCCCCCTAGTACTTGATTTTTACAACCGAATAGATACTTAAAAAATGGTTATTTTACCACAATTGTTATTTCTACTCCAATCGCTACCTGTAGAAATACCCAATAAGAAATTCAGTGAATGGAATCGGATCATTTCTAGATTCATATGGCAGAACAAGAAACCAAGGGTACGCTACAAAACATTACACTTAACAGGGAGGGATGTCACTCCCATGCTTGGAGGACTACTATAAAGCAGCACAACTGCAGTATATAGTCTACTGGTGCAGGGCGGGTTACGATGCAAAATGGAAGGAGCTAGAATTTGACCAACTAGATATCCCACTTCAATCTCTGCTGGGTGACAAAGCTTTCAAGACTATATACTCTAATAACCTATGTGATGTTATAAAAACTCCCCTAAATATTTGGTACAAAGAGATGAGCAAAGCGCACCTGGAAAAAAAATCTCGGTTATTAAGATGGGTCGAACATGATAGAGTATTCTTGTGTTATTCTTTATCTTGGTTTATATTGTATGATCACTAGTAGCACGTGTAAACTGTTAGAATCCTAGGCTAACATATACGCATCGTATTTCACTTTGTTTTATGGCCTGCCACTGATGTGCTCGTCCTCTCCCTGTACAGGATATTAGCTGTGAAATCGGTCAACTATCGTATAGTCGTTGGTTTGTCTCTCTCTGTTCTCCTCCCTGTTCTTTCCTTATCTTATCCCCTCCCAGTCCTGTGTATAAGAGACCTTCTTCCTCCTTCCCACCTCGCACTCGCACTCCCATTTTACTGTGTTTTGTGCCTCGGAGCTCCGATCCCTTTTTTTATTGTTTGTTCATTAAATTACTTATTATCCCAGTATTCCTGCATCGGCATCTTCGCTCTTTTCCACAACAATTTGGCGTCACAAACAGGATTGCTGGAGACCCGTCAGTGGAACTCTGGGACGTTGAGGGCCCGGGACCAGGAACGGAGGAAACTCCTCGTTCCCCCTCTACCTCGAACCAAGCATTCAGAGATGAGAGGATCGGCGTCTAAGAGTGGATCTGATCGGCTTCACGTCTATCCAAGCGAACCTGGAAGGGAAGTGCTGATTCAGAGATCGGGTGAGAAGTAATTGTTCTTGTCTCAGACATATCAGTGACCAGTGGGTTGTTTTCCTTGTCGTCTACGAACGAACGGTCCCGGGGCAGGACGGAGCGCATACGTTAACCGTGCCTGTCAGGTCGGTGTTGATTCTGAATCAACACTGAAATTCCCGCTCCACAAGTGAGCCGGAAGCTTCTGGTAGGTAAACTACCAGAGGGGTGAGTTTTTTCTCCACCTTTTTGCTCCAGAGTAAGAAAAAGGGGTGCATGGGGACGCCTGTGTATTTTCTGACTTGGAATTTTGTGAAAACTTAGTGAAAAGTCAGTGTAATAAGTCTAGCTAGACAGTGCTGGGGAAGAACCAGAGCAAAGTGGCTGCTGCTGTTCCCCAGGGGGGACCAATTGTGGACGACATGAGGAAAAAATATGGTCCAGATTGTCTTGACATGTTGGGAATTTGGGTTGAAAAGTATGATTTCCCAGCAGGGGGATCACTGAGTTTGGAGGAATTGAGAAACCTCCGGGATAAATTGAAGATAGCAGAGGGAAAGGTTACAAAAAAGAAAAAAAACAAACAAATATGCAATTCAGATCATCAAAGATCATGAAAGGTGTTTTTCATTTTGGAAAACTGAAGCAGAAGTCAGGGACAGGAAACAAGTAAAAAAAACCAAAACAAACGTGTGAACAGCGCTGGGCGCTGGAGCACAGGGGTGACAGAGATAACGGCAGAGGGTGCACACACTCACACACACTCCCCAGAGGAGGGAGAAAAGGAGCCGCTCACACACGAGCATTCAAATGCACCAAATGTCTGTATCCTTCTCTTACAGGCCCGAGGGACCCTCTCCTGGACATGCCTGTCTTCCCTCCTCCCGCCTGCCCTCATCCAACAAAGCTACCACCGTACAACCCTGCGCACTCCAGCACCGACGCCACAGCGTCGCCACGTTCATCAGGACTGCCGTCAACCAAACGGCCAGCCTCATCACTGCTTTCAGACAAGGGCTGCTCCCCCAGATCGCCAAAGCAGTTAACACAAGCTGCTGCGTGGGGATTGAAGATGCCTGGCTGACAGAGGTCCGACGTCATGCAGTGCACGCTGAGAGGCTTCTGCAGGAGGCCAGCGATGCAGAGGACAAGAAGATAAAGCGTGCCTCCCTCACCATGATGAAGCACCTCAGTGACACGGCGAGACGGACCCCCGGCCTACAGCGTCTTTGCAGGGAAGTGATGCACACACACACATGCAACACGCTTCTTGCAATGAAGAAATGCTTGCTGTCCCCTCTAACTTCCCTTTCCCCTGCAGACACGTACACTGATTCATATTCTGATGTTGATTATTCGGAAACGTATAGTGATTTACATGTTGATAATGATTTTTCTTCTGACAATGATTTAGGTTCGACTGATTGCTCTCAGCCTGACGGTGAGACATGCATTGACACTGACACAGAGTTCGAGGTTGATTTACGTGACCAAATTTTGAGCACCATTGACAGGTTTAGAGCGTCGTCACGTGCCGCCTCCTCCCACATACACGTTGTATAAAGAAGCTGCTTTTGAGAAACTGCCGCGGGTCACTTTTAGAATTATGAGTAAAAATATCACGTTCCTAGCCGATAGCGGAGCAACATTGTCGCTCCTTCGTGCAGAAGAACTTCCCCAGTGTAAAAAAAAAAGTGGGAGATATGTTTATTCTGTCGGGGCAGCTGGAACGAAGAAGAGAGAGCCTCTCACCACTCCACTTACTTGTATTGACTACGGCGACGAGACATGCACATCACAAAACCAAATTAAACACAGCTTTGTATTGTCAGAAGTGTGTCCGATGAATTTGTTGGGAAGAGATTTGCTTCTAGCCATGGGCATGAATCTCATCTCCACCCCCGACGGGTTGATTGTTGCCAGGTCGTTATCTTCCTCGACCTTGGCTCAAATTGCTAAGCCTCTCTTGCATGTCTATCAGTGGTTGCTTCCCCTCGAGGCCCCAGAAGAATTGATAGTGGCGGCTAACGATAAGGTGCCGGGTGATGCTCACTTCATGAAAGATCCCAATTTGCACTGCACAGCCAGTGCAACTCGTGAAAGAAAGAGTGTGTTTGAGAGTCAGTTTTTTTTTTCCCAAGCGTGAATGATGGCCTCTTTGTTTCTACGTTGTTTTGGGGCCCCCAACGATGCGTTGCCTCTGTTTCACTCACACCAGAGCAGAGTGCATTTCTTTTTTTTCTGTCCGTGGGTCTACCCCACACATTTCACTTTCCAAGAGTCCAGGCGATGAGTGGAAGGACCTAGGTCCGTTTTTGATGAAATGCCTGTCGACCAAAGACTGGCACCGAAAGGAGCGGGGACATTTTTACTCCCCCACCCTGAATGTGCATAAGACTGATTTTCCACTGGAAACACAGGCTCTTCGCTGTCTGCACCTGACAGAGACACGTGACAGCGAGCGCCACAACACGAGTTTTGCATGTTTCACTGACACATCGCAGCTGCCCGAGGAACTGAGTGAGGTTCCCTCCTCACTGTGGGCTGCTCACAAATACAATGTGGGACTGATCAAAGGTGCCGAACGGGTGAAGATCACACCCAAAAGTGATATTCGGCCCAACCAGCCGCAATATCCTCTGAAGCCAGAAACTGTTGAAGGGATCACTCCTGTTTTTGATTCTCTTCTCGAAGCAGGTGTCATTGTCCCATGCCCCGACTCGCCAGTGCGCACGCCCATGTTCCCTGTAAAAAAGGCCAGAGTTCCTCCTCAACGTGATGACTGGAAGTTTGTTCAACATTTGAGAGCAGTTAACGCTGCTGTCCACGCCAGGGCACCGAACGTGCCCAACCCACACACAACTGCCTTGCAGAGCTAGACACAATTTTCTCCCCCCGACCTGACCTGATCTGACGAACCCCTTGCTAATGCTGATTTTGTTTTCTACGCAGATGGTTCAGCATTCCGGGACGACAAAGGCGCCAACAGAGTTGGTTACGCAGTTGTCTCCGACTCGGAGGTCATCTGCTCTGACTCCCTTCCATGTCACCTCTCAGCACAAGGGGCAGAGCTGGTTGCGCTAACTGAAGCGTGTAGATTTGCAGAGGGCAAGTCTGTCACAATCTACACAGACTCCCGTTATGCGTTTGGTGTCGTTCATGACTTTGGGGCACTGTGGAAATGCAGGGACTTCCTCAAGTCAGACGTCTGCCAAAACATTTATTTTCACATTTCGCTAAATTGACGCACGGTTTAGACCATGTGTCAAAAGGGGGGATGTTGGAATTAATTAATCAATTTTGGTTCACTAGAGGGTTTTCAGTCGTAGCACAGAAGCATTGTGAAGCGTGTTTAATTTGCCAGTGGAGTTGTTACAACACCTCAGTTATTGCTTTTGCCACTTCGATCTCCAGCTGTGTATCGGGGAGCCCCTTCACATTTAGGCCATCCATGTTCAGCACAAACTCTTCTCACATTTCTTGCAGAGGAACCTCTTGTCCTGCCACTTTCCAGCGATGTCCGCTCAGAAACTTGTGAGGATGCCTTGCCTTGTCTTGCCATGTGAAAAATGATTTCTGAGTAGGGTTCCAGAGACATTTCCAATGAACAATTAGCTTTTCTCCTACAACCAGTGAGCAAATCTGCAGCGCTCTGCCTGAGTCAACACGAGCCTCTAACTTGCTGATCTCGTACCTCCGTCCAAAGACCAGGGTAAAACGCACTGTTTTTTGTCTTTGTGTTTCAGTGATTTTATTTTTTGTTCTTCAAACTATAAAAATAGAATCAAGCCATTTTCAAATTTTCTTGTATTTAATATCACACAGTTAAAAGGAAAAATGTCTCATATTTCATATTTGGTTTTTTTTCATTGTAAAACGAAAAACAAATTAGCGTCCGTTTTTGGTTTTTCAATCCAATGACCAAAACATACTCGGACCATAATGGACTTATTGGTGATTTTATTTATGAGTCAAATAATGCAGCCACGTTCTTAAAATGAAAAAGCATTTCTGCTGTTGCTTTTTCATTTGGATTATGGTAACTGTCTGCTTCCACACTCCAGTGGTTCTGCACATTAGTATAAATAGAGTGATTCTCTATCATGACATCACAGGACGGCGGCACACTGACTCATTCCATGAACCTGGACACTGATGATCCAGACTTTGGACCAGATGAGCCAACAGGCCACAGTGGAAACGGGTCAGAACATGGGACTGGCTGCTGAAAGTATACAGGTAGGTGGCGCTGTCATCCCAAGTTGTGTGGTGTGGAGGATCGGGGCCAAAGTTCCAGATGCTCACAGATGTGACTGTGGATTCAGGAGGAGTGTTTGAAGGCTGGACTCCCAACAGTGATTGGCTGCTGAGGACCTCTCAATCACAATCAGGTTTTTTAGTGGCTGTGAGATTGAAAGTGAGATTGCATTGTCCAGGGAGGAGGACAGCAGTCAGTCATGTTTCACCTCCAGTCAACACGCAGTGGTTCACGTGAAGGTCCAAGAGGCCTACAGACCTACACAGAGTCTGGATGTGGCAGCACAGTGGCATCATTGTCTTTGTTCTGTTGTTTGGTCATTGTGATCCAATGTAATGTGAGAGAAGGACGAGTGCAGTTCTATTGGAGTGAGTTTCTTACAAATACAGATAGCACGATTTCTATCCCAATTGTTAAGTGGGAAAGAGACCTGTCTCTCCAGCCTCACTCTAATTTCTGGAGAACAATCTGCCTGAACACCTTTTCACTGATAAAACAACCTATTCTACAATTAATACATTTTAAAGTACTCCACAGGATCCACTACACTGGACAGCGGATGTTTCAGATGGGCATGACCGCCTCTCAGACCTGCTCACACTGCACAGTTAATGTCCCAGATAATTACCTACACGCTGTATGGCATTGCCCACCAGTAAATAAATTCTGGCACGTAGTATGCAATGATCTATCAGCACAGGTTGGTTACAACATCACAGCCACTCCTTCTTTTTGTCTCTTAGGGGACCTCAGTGATATCAAATCAGATAAGGCAGCATCTCGCATGCTGATCACCTCCTTATCTATCGCTAAGAAAACAATCCTCACAAACTGGAAAACAAAACAACACCTGCACATTGCACAATATAGGAACTTATTGTTAGACCACACCTCCTTGGTAGGAATGTCTGCTTCATCCTATAACTAACTAGTAATCAATCAATAGCTGAGGCTGCTGGTTGATGTGGGCAGCGGTGGTCGTGCTGCCGCGGGCCGGGTGCGGTCTGGGGGGGGGGGTTTGGGCGTGGGGGGTTCGGCTGCTTTGCGGGTTGGTGGGGGGTCGGGGATTGGGTGCCCCGGCGGGGGATGTCTACCACGCGGGGGGCTGGGCCTGGTGGTTGGTGGGTGGTGCTCCGGGGGTGGTGCTCCGGGGGGGGTCCCTGGCTCTGGTCTGGGGGCCCCCTTGTTGGTGGGAGGGCTGGTCCGTCCCTGTGTCTGGGGACTGGCGCTGGATCGTACGCGGTGGGGTCGCATGCCTGGGGTGGGGCTGCGCGTTCGCCGGCTACCGCTCCTGTGTGCCCGGGTGCGGTGGGGGGTGGGCCCCCTTTGGCTCCTGGATCCCTGTGGTGTCCCCGGCCCCGATGTCGCTGAGGGGGCGCCCTGCCCGGGAGTCCCCCCTGGTCACATAATAGGTGTTTTTTTTGTTTTGTTTTTTTTTCCCTAAATTTTTAATTAATTTATTTATTTTCTTCTGTTTCGGCGGATTTGTGTCTTGGGTGGTCGCTGCCCGGCCTTCTGGCCTTAAGACCCTCTCCAATCTTAATAGCATTATAGACACTTAGGGCTTGGGGGGGTGGTTCGTGCACTGCGGCCACCGCCCTGCTCAGCAGCAGTGTGGTTGCCCCAGGGCCTTACCACCCTTCCATTTTAAACGCACCATAGTTCAACACACCAGCGAGTGCACATATACACACACTGACACCCCTACACACAGTGGGGTCGGCCTGCTAGCGGGGGCGGGATCCGGCATCTTTCCCACCCTGGATGGGCCCTGTGCGGTCCGGTGCCCCTGGGGTGCGAGACCGGCTGGGCCTATGGGGACCTCGCGGAGTCCCCCTTCCTCCAATCCTGGGACCGGGCCGCTGCCCGGGTGGTCCCCCTGCGCCGCTCGGGGGCGGCTGGGCGGCGACGACCCGAGACACGGGGGTCTGACAGTGGTGGGTGGTCGATGCGCCATACTGGGTCCGTAGTGGGGGGGGCCTCTGGGTGCCCGGGCCTGCTTTGGGTACCGATCCTCCTGGTGGGTGAAGGGGCTGGGTCCTGTCATGGGGATGAGTCTGGTCTCGCTTGCCCTGTGGGGCCCCCGTCCGGAGAAAATCAGTGTGTAGTTCAAACTTTGTGCGTCTTTGTGTTCAGTTTTTCTGCTGTAGTTGTGCTTTTCTTTTCATTCCAGATGAATTCCACTCAATTTCCTTTTCAAACCTTGTAGGTGTTGAGTGAGCTGCAGCGCCCCCTGGCTGCAAGCTTCATACTGTGACTCTGCCGACCGAGGTAAAAAACCAACAAACTCTGACACTTTGCTGAGGACCTCCTGGAGGAGCTGAAGGTGCAGAACCTTCTCAGGCCTCTCTGAGGAGGAACTTGCGGCTGTCGGTCCTCTGCTGCCCCCTGCTGGTCACACAGGCCTCTTCCACCGCCGTTCGTCTGTTCAGCACATATTAAATTTTTTAATGGCTCTATAAACGTCACTGATGAGACGATTTTATGATTCCTGCAGTTAAAATTTTTTTAATTCCAAATCTGCAAAGACCTTCTGATCAATGAAGACAGAGTTGATTAAAATGATTTCAAAATTGACCCGTTTGAGAAAAGCTGCACTGTGGCATTGTTTGCATGTTGTTTTAGCTCTCAGTGGCTTCATTTCGCATTTTTCTTAAAAGCTTCGTTTAGTGGTCCATTGTGGTCAATGGGACACTGAACATCCGCTTTGTGTGCCCGAGTTTTAAGAGGATCAGGTGCGGATATTTTAGCATTTAAATTATTATGGCTTATTAGCATAGGTACGTGTTACCTCACCTGTCCGTTCTTTTTACAGTGCTTCCTGAACACCTCACCGGCACACTACAGCCGCCTGCTAGCACAAAGCTGCGCAGAGCCTCCTCGTTGTTCTCCTCACCTGGAGGACGCTTGGTGATCAAGACCTGTGGCCCAAAACTCGGTCCTATAAGATAAGTGCAGGAACACTGCTGCTTCGCCCTCACTTGATTGTGCTAGTCGCCCCGTACAGACGGTCGACGGTGCATGTTGCTTCCGTCCCGCCTTGGTTTTACTTGTTGTTTTTCCTCGTTTGCTTACGTCGCCACTGCTGACCCTCAGACAGCAGACGTTACACTATCAAGTCGCCAGTCCAGCTACAGTGGTGTGTGTGTGTGTGTGTGTGTGTGTGTGTGTGTGTGTGTGTGTGTGTGTGTGTGTGTGTGTGTGTGTGTGTAATTGCATTGTTTGTTTGTTTTTCTTGCTATTTCAGTACATGTGACAGATTTTAGGGAACTTTTAGTAACCAACTGTTTATCTTTTCTTTTGTAGTCGCTGAGAGCTGCTGGTGGTGGCGGTGTCCCGGGTGGTGGGCCCCTTCGAGTGCTGTGACCCGGGATTGTGGTTGTTTTCTTCTTCTTTTTTTGCACTTCACTTTCTTTGCAGGTGTGTCACGTGTGAGTGGGGTGTTCCTTGTTTTCTTTGGTTCCTCCCCCGTTTGGCCCCCTCATCGGTAAGCCTCAGTTTCTACACCAAGAATAAGGAGCTCAGTAGCTCCGTTTTAAGTGTTGGTCTGTTTGTTCCTTTTATTTTTAAATGTTGAATAAAAGTTGGTTTGATATTTTAAACATTCTGAACCACGTCTCCTACTCCTTCCTCGTAGAACTTACCTGTGTGCCTAATTATTACTTTTGTGTTTAGTAGAACTCCCTGGGTGAAATTCCCAGGGTGGCGTTGTCGGTTCCTTTTCATTTTGTTAAATTCCCAATATTAAATCTTGCTTTATCAGATAGCCATAACCACTCTCATCGCCACAGGATATTTGAGTCAACTGAGTCAAACTGTCGTGTCTACTTCCCAGTCTCAATAAAAATGTTCACTACTGCTTTGTGCGAGCTTCTTAAATGGAGGTTTGTCGGGGTTTTCCCTTTTTAGAAGCAAGCCACATATTTTGTGTCTTTCCACCACAAGACATTGGCTTTTGTCACTCTCTTCGTCGTATTGGGGAAAAAGTGGCATATCGGACTTTCCCGCCGCGAGTCGCTCGTCAACATACTGCTGTGAAAGAGGGGTGACGTCACAGAAAGCGAGGTGCATTTAGGTGCTGCTGCTTAAAACTAAAAGATTTTCCTGTGCAAATATTCATTTGACAGACGTAAACGAAGTGAAATATGACTTCAATTTAAATTTGTTTTAGTTTGTTTTTATAAACACACAAAACAGTTTGAGTTAGTTATCGTTTTTGAAAAAAGTTCTTGACTTCTACTTTAGAGATATTGATGATGAGTTGTTGTGTATAAACGGTGTGACTATGTGGTTCGGCAAGCGATGGTGCTGTCTGTACATAGCTTAGCAAACGGCTAGCGCTAGCACCCCCTTTCAATGCCAGAGTGAAAAGATCCACACGGAGTGTTATGACCCACGGGTGGGTCTAGGTGCCTCTATCTTTGTGTCTGTGTGTGAGAGAGAGAGTGGATGACGCCTTGCAGGTGCGGTCCTGGATGTTGGCTGCTGATTGGACGCGCCACGGCTGACAAGGAGGAGCAGTCGAGCCGGCCTGACGGTCGTCCCTCCTCCGCTCCCAACTCTGCAGTTAGTCACTTCTGAAATGGTGTTAGAGCACGCAGCCGTAGGTAGTGATGGCCGATCGAGGCTTTGTTGAAGCTTCGACACTTGTTTCAAAAAATGGTTCATTACTCGAGGCTTCAATGACACAGTGCTCGAGGAGGTCATCTGGTGCTCAATTAAATGTAGTGTAATGGAAACATGTTCATTGTTTCATAGGTTGTTTGGGATTTGATTCGCCATGCATTCTTGTTGGACAACACTACATGCTTGTATGGTTCAATGCTGACACAATAAAATAAAAATGAAAAATAAAGACAATGTCTCTTTTTTGGCACGACTGATTGTAGTAGACTATAGCTCTATACTTAGCCTGACAGTTTGTGCAATGAATTATATTATATCCTAAAACAAGACTAAATAGCCCATAGTTTAAAAATATGTTCAATAGTAAGTGTTCAGTGGGTCAGATGTCAAATGTGATCTATTTAAAATGTAGAATAGATGAGCTAAATAACACATATATAATACACATTGATGGGAATTGAACCGTCGCCTCAGTCTTGCAAGTCCAAGATTGTCATAATGTACCACAGACCCAAATCACACTCCTTTTTTCATCGAAGCTGTTTGAGTAGCGTTAGCACACCGTGATTCCTCATCAACTACAGGCCTACACTTCAAATAATTATGAGAAAAATCCAACGTAAAGAGAGCACTTCCATTAGGAAATAGTCAACATGAAATTTCGTCTTCTACTGACACCTGCTGGTCAAATTGAATAGTTGCAAATATTGTGAAGAAGTTGTCATCTAATTCTAATCCTAAACAATATGGCCATTCGAAGTGAAGTATTAAGACAATTAATCAGGTTTGCACTGCTTGATTGAACACATTCATCCCGTTCCAGTGCACTAAAACCCACTTCCCTTCAGGACCGTGTCAGCGAAGCCAAAACTTCCTTGAGTGACGCTGTTTCCCAGCATGCAATGCGAGCTAACGATTCACAATACTATTTCATCACAAACAAGGATGTAAAAAATAAAAAGGGACGAAAAATGAAACTTCAGAAACAACAACCATTGCAATACAAGCAGAACTGGGCCGAAGTGTTATTTAAGTTTTATATTATGTACACCATAATACAGCCTTCTGGTGGACAAGCCATACTATTTAAGGCGTGTCCTCCCATGGGAGTTCCGTGGGTGGAAGCTCATCGTAGAGGTCACGTGCTGGTTGCACGTCACTCCAGCGATCACCTCGGGGAAGGTTTGAGACAAGATAGTTGCCCTTGCAGGTTATCTGATTCAGGTGAGTATATGGAAAATATAGGTCAATGTGGTCAGTCATAACAAGAGAAGCTTGCTGGCAAAAATAATGCACTACAAGTGAATGTCACACTTTTTTTTTTGTTTTGTATGAGCATTTAAAAAAAACAACATCATAATAATATGGATTTTGACCATGTATGTTTTGGAGTTCCCTGAAAGAGGTTAATATATATATATATATATATATATATATATATATATATATATATATACATATATATATATATATATGCGTGTGTGTGTGTGTAACTTTAACTAACTTATCTATTTCTATCCATCTATCAAACTTACTATCTCGGGATCTATCTACTACTAACTCTCAAAAAACTAACAGACAACCAAGAGCATCAAAACCAACCTACTGCAATTCGTATATTTTAGTGTGTGTGGGGGCGGGACAGTGAGCACAGTGATGGTTCCGCAGCATAAAGTGTATCTTCAGTCGTCGATTGTATGTGTGGGAGTCCCTCGGGTTCAGCCCAGCTGATTTAGTGTTCGGTGAGAGGACCCTCGCGGCTGTTAAGGGGTAAGTGGCTTTCCGATGTTAAATGAGTAGAGAATAATGTGTTAGATTACGTCATTTTTTTTCGTGAATGCTTGCATCGTGCTTGTGAAACTGCTCACAAAACTCTTGTCGCCAGCCAGTCTAAAATGAAGCAGCAGTTTGACAAGAAAGCTGTGGCTCGAGTTTTTGAGACAGGCGACCGAGTGTTGGTATTGTTGCCGTTACCCCGTTCCCGTTTGCAGGCTCATTTTTCTGGTCCGTATGTCGTGGAGCGCAAACTTTCCGTTACAGATTATGTAGAGCACACTCCTGATAGAAAATGATCGTCCCGCATCTGCCACGTCAAAATGTTGAAAAGTTCCGCCCGGTTCACACTGGACGTGGAAGCACCGCAAAGCGAAGCACCGCGAAGTGAAGCGCTGCGAAGCGAAGTGCCGAGCGCTTCCATTCAGCGCCCATGTTAATCAATCAGTGCACATTGCCCATTGGTGGAGGGAGGGCTCATTGAAAAAAAAAAAAAAAAAAAAAAAAAAATCGGTGTTCCTTCGGCGCGCCTGGGAAACTCAGCCGTAGGGGTGGGCTGCCATTTTCTTTGTCCCCTCTTTTCTCCTGTTTATTAAGTATGTAGGGAGGTTAGCCTTTCTGTATTTGGCTTCTCTTTCTTTCTTTAGTTAGTTCTTTAGGTGAGCTAGTTGGAGTTTGGTTTATTATTTTGGCCTGGGCCCACCCTGAAGCCTTTGCTGCCCACCGGTTAAGTTGTTTTGTTTATTTAATTTACTGATTAATAAAATGTTTTTTGTTGAAACTGCCAACTGCAGTGAAAAATGAATGAGGCTTGGGAGTGGGGGAAGGTGTCCCACACGTTGCGTCTCGGTCCCCCTCGACGGGACGTAACACGGAGTTTTCGCCGTGACAGCAGGTTGAGCTCCTACCGTGTTACAGGTGACGTCGTCACGTTAGCCTGTTCCATCCCTGCTAAATTCTTGAAAGAACTACCATAAGTAAACTTTTAAATTATAATACACTCTACACTAATTGTAATTTCCTTCCCGTGGTTCTATATTGCAACAGTTGACGGCTCATATCAGCAGATAAGCAGCAACAATCTGGGCATTGCGGGTGATTCATAAATGTGTCATTTCTTATTAATTAGCCCATAAGTGTTGTACACCAGTGTGACACCAAATGCTTGTTGCTGACAGCAGTGAAGAAATGACACTCTAGTGGTTCTGCACATTAGTATAAATAGAGTGATTCTCTATCATTACATCACAGGACGGCGGCACTCTGACAGATTCCATGAACCTGGACACTGATGATCCAGACTCCGGTCCAGATGACACAACGGGCCACAGTGGAAACGGGTCAGAACATGGGACTGGCTGCTGAAAGGATACAGGTAGGTGGCGCTGTCATCCCAAGTTGTGTGGTGTGGAGGATCAGGGCCAAAGTTCCAGATGCTCACAGATGTGACTGTGGATTCAGGAGGAGTGTTTGAAGGCTGGACTCCCAACAGTGATTGGCTGCTGAGGACCTCTCAATCACAATCAGGTTTTTTAGTGGCTGTGAGATTGAAAGTGAGTGAACATCATTAAATAAAGAGCTCCTGCAGGGTCCCAATTTGAAAAGTACACTGCTTGGTGTGCTGCTTCGTTTTCGCCAAGGCCCTGTAGCATTCATGACTGACATTGAGGGAACGTTTCATCAAGTAAGAGTTTCCAACCAGGATGTAAACTTCTTACGCTTCCTCTGGTGGCCAGATGGGGACATTACAAAGGACCTACAAGAGCACAGGATGCTGGTCCACATCTTTGGGGCAGTGTCATCCCCAAGCTGTGCTTCATTCGCCCTGCTGAAAGCAGCTGACGACAATCAGCATGACTTCCCAGCCGAGGTTATAAACACTGTTGGTCAAAATTTCTACGTGGATGATTGTCTAAAGGCCGTCAGCACGGCGGAACAAGCAATACATCTGTACCAGCAGCTAACAGACCTGTGCGGTAGAGGTGGATTTAAGCTCAATAAGTGGGTGAGCAATCATCGCTCGGTGCTGGCCGCCATTCCTGAAGAGCAGAGAGCTAAAGAGGTAAAAACACTTAACCTTGACAGAAACCAGCTCCCTATGGAGAGGGCCCTTGGAGCTCAGTGGGATGTACAGCAAGATACATTCACATTCAGCATCAGAACCAAGCTGGGATGGGATGAGGAAATCCCTCAGGTCATGGTACATCCCATATATAGTTTTTCAAGCGCCAAACTACAACAAAGGAACTCATCTATAACAAATCTACAACCTTGTAAGGGCAAAATCTACTTGTTTTAATTCTGATTAATAAACTAAAGCTTATTCGATTATCATTATGTTGTTTTTTTTTAAATGCTCATACAAAACAAAAAAAGTGGAGGGAGAGTAGTCTGAATCGGGTTCTGGAGCATTGCTCTACCTCATCCATCGCACTCATTAGCGTCACATCCACTTGTAGTGCATCATTTCCGCCAGCAAGCTTCTCCTGTTAGACCTTCCCCGAGGTGGTTGGTGGGGTGACGAGCACCCAGCACGTGACCTCTACGATGAGCTTCTACCCATGGAAGTGCCATAGGAAGACACGGATTAAATAGTATGGCTTGTCCACCAGAAGGCTGTATTATGGTGTACATAATATAAAACTTCGGCCCAGTTCTGCTTGTATTGCAATGGTTGGTATTTCATTTTTCGTCCCTTTTTATTTTTTACATCCATGTTTGTGATGGAATGGTATTGTGAATCACTAGCTTGCATTGCATGCTGGGAAACAGCGTCACTCAAGGAAGTTTTGGCTTCGCTGACACGGTCCTGAAGGGAAGTGGGTTTTAGTGCACTGGAACGGGATGAATGTGTTCAATCAAGCAGTACAAACCTGATTAATTGTCTTAATACTTGACTTGGAATGGCCATATTGTTTAGGATTAGAATTAGATGACAACTTCTTCACAATATTTGCAACTATTCAATTTGACCAGCAGGTGTCAGTAGAAGACGAAATTTCATGTTGACTATTTCCTAATGGAAGTGCTCTCTTTACGTTGGATTTTTCTCATAATTATTTGAAGTGTAGGCCTGTATCTGCACACAATTTGGAATTCGTCCCAGCGCCCTGAGCTGTAAATTTGGACGGTGTAAAATGAAAATGGCCATCTGCAGCAGAATGAAAGTGAGATTGCATTGTCCAGGTAGGAGGACAGCAGTCAGTCATGTTTCACCTCCAGTCAACACGCAGTGGTTCACATTAAGGTCCAAGAGGCCTACAGACCTACACTGAGTCTGGACGTGGCAGTACAGTTGGATCATTGTCTTTGTTGTGTTGTTTGGTCATTGTGATCCAATGTAATGTGAGAGAAGGACGAGTGCAGTTATATTGGAGTGAGTTTTTTAGAGTGTAATAGAAGTTATAATGCACAGTCTGTTTTTATGAAATGTTCTATCACCTGGCATCCATCCATCCATCCATCCATCCATCCATCCATCTTCTACTGCCGTATCCGGAGCAGCAGCCTCAGCAGAGACCCCCAGACTTCCCTGGACCCAGTCACCTCCTCCAGCTCCTCCAGTGGGACCCCAAGGCTTCCCAGTCCAGCCCAGAGACCTGGTCAGCACTACTCTGACTCCCTGAGTCCCTGCTGCTCAGGTGAGGCTTCAAAGATCTGGCTGCACCTGATTGGACGGTCGTGGAGGATCTCCTTGGTCTCCTTGGTCTTCTTGGTCTTCTTGGTCTCCAGCTGTTTGACCTCATGCTCTCTGTTGACCTCCTCACTCAGTCCCTCAGTGATGTAGAGCTCAGTGTAGATGCTGTTGAGGAGAGTTTGACTTCCTGCTTCTTCACCTTCAGTCACACGTTCACATTTCCTCTCCAGACTGATCTTCTGCTGCTGTAGAAGCTCCTGCAGACCACCAACCTCTGGAGCTGAGAGAAGGTTGGAGAAGAAAACATCAGTGTGACAGTGTGAGCATCATTTTCTGTCCACGACTTGAAGCTGAAAGCATCCAAACTCCATTTTTCAGCTGATGTGGTGAAGCTGCTGTTGTCTGACCGTTTGCTCTAAATGTCCTCTAGTGGATCTTCTGACTGGAGGTCCTGACCACGGTTATAATAGTTAACGAAAACGAACAAAATAACGAAAACTTCAATTGAAAAAAACAATTGTCACGTTCCCAGGGGTTAGGATTTTGGTACCTGCCTCGTTGGGCTTCGAAGCGAGCAGAGCTGAGACCATAAGGGTGACGTAGCAACGTTCAGGACACTGATTGGCCAAAGGCAGTCTTTCAAGAAAGACCAAAACCGCCATTTTTAAATGCCTCGCGTGTGGATTTTTACATGAACACGTATTAAAAACTGAAAAGCTTATGAAACTGTACCATGGGTGAACAAAGAACTACAGACGTTTCTGTTCTCTGTGGCCAAAGAAAAAGCACAATGCAGACAGTTGTGCAGAAAGTTTAGTGTTAGCTAAAATATCGGGCACACAGACGTACATATTATGTATACATTTCTTTCCATTGTAACAGGTCACTACAAGATCTGCAATCCATTACCTAGAATTGGTTTTCCTTAAACTGATGTACAGGATTACTAATCTGACTTTGATGGGCAAATTTGACAACAGAATACAATTATGAAGCACTAAAACACAGGACCACAAAACAATTAAATGCATGATGAAATAATGATATGCTTTGTTAAATGAAATAAAATGGCATTTTCAACGAAGCAATAAAATAGTCGGTGGTGCAGTGGTTAGCGCTGCCGCCTCACAGCAAGAAGGTCGTGGGTTCGATTCTGGGGCCTGGACCTGGGACCTTTCTGTGTGGAGTTTGCATGTTTTCCCTGTGTCTGCGTGGGTTCTGTCCGGGTTCTCCGGCTTCCTCCCACACTCCAAAAACATGCACGTGAGGTCAATTGAACATTCTAAATTGTCCGTAGGTGTGCATGTGAGTGTGAATGGTTGTTTGTCTCTATGTGGCCCTGCGATGAACTGGCGACTTGTCCAGGGTGTCACCCTGCCTTCGCCCTAAGACAGCTGGGATAGGCTCCAGCAGACCCCCGTGACCCTGAATAGGAATAAGCGGGTATAGAAGATGAATGAATGAAATCTTTATTGAATGAATGACACATTTTATTTCACTCGTGGTTTATGTAATTATTATTTTTTGCTCCATAGCTTTCATGATTCAGCATTACATGTTAAGCGTGATGAATTGCATGAAAAGAGAGAGCACTCACTGATAAATTAACATGGTGTGCTGTTTAATTCCATGAGGACGACAAAATATTTGCAAATTTGTGTTAGCTACACACATTGACAGGTGCAAGAGAAAGGGAGGAACTTTCAGGGAGGAACTTTCAAGATCGTTGAGTTTTTATTTTTAATTTTTTTTTAGTTCTGATGAAATAAATAGACCAATCATTTCATTACTTTGTCTGCTTTCCAAAGAGAGTTGCTTCAAAGAATTATCATTTATTATTCAGTGGCACATTGCTCACTTGTTTAATACACAAATAATAGTATATTATTATAATAATACTATTTTATTAATATAATAATAATAATAATAATAATAATAATAATAATAATAATAATAATAATAATCATCATCATCATCATCATCATCATCATTTCTAAAATTTCCAAACAACAATCGTCAGTTGTTCCGTAAATGTGCACATGTTGAATTTTGTATGGTTCGTGAGCGCGCACGTCTGTCAGTGACGGTCTCCACACTGACACAACTGCGCATGCTCTATTATCCCATCAATGCGGAAGTCAAAAAGTTTTTGGGAGCCATGCGCTGGGTGAGCAACTTCATTGAAAGGAATGGGACGCCATCTTGGACTCTGGGGGCTTGCCGCACTGTCACGCAGGTTGTGACGTAGCGGGCCTGGCGACGCACAGGTATGACGTGAATGATTGACAGCTACCATTCGTTCCCGTTAGCGAGAGGATTAAAAACAAACAGACACCATAATGGCATCAAAAAGGAGTTATCCCAGCGGTGCGGAAAAACGGAAGGAAAAGAAAACTGATCAAGAAAAACTTGCAAAGGGGAAAGGTAAGTTATTTGTTTGTGATGTGGGCTGGAGAGGTGGAGGGGAAACGCTGTTGTCGCGCCCCCCCAAGTTTGTTTATTTGTCCTGCTAGCCAGCTAGCTAGCTAGCGTCGGATAAATGTTAGCTGGCTGGCTAATATTTGTTCGTCATGAATCAGCGTTTTTGTTTGTTTTATGAAAGTTGACCATGTCCTGCCAAGTTGGCCTATCCTGCCATGGGAATGACTGATTGACTCCACACCCGTTTATTCACATTCTAACAGGGAGGGAGGGAGGGAGGGCATGTTGTAGTAGTTGTTGTTGTGTCAGTCCCCTGTTATTTATGGTTCAGTGGAAGTTGTCTCTCATACGTTTGACTCTTAATGTTATTTTAGCCTTAACTTAGGATGAATTTACTGAGTTTGTATTTTGTAGGCCCTTCATTAGAAATGTGCTACTGTTTTAGAATTCAAAGAAATATTTTATGGAAATACTTTATTTGGCATGGTGTTGACTATTTTAGACTGTTGTGGCAGTGGGTCATTTATCTTAGTTTTATTACTTTAACTAGTACAGTGTGTAAAGTAATGCCAAAAACTCTTAAAAATGACAGTTTTGTAATTGGGTAAAAGCTTTAAAGGGACACTGCAACCATAATGTTTAATTTAAAAACAAATGAATTTTTAATTTTCCTATATTACTGCAACATCACTGTAATAATAAAATAGGAAAATGCGCTTCTGATCTGTTTTGCTTGATGATCTAATGAGCTTTGTCTCTGCAGGAGCAATTCTAAAATATGTTGGCGCTCCAGACATTGAGCCAGAGGGATCTCCCGAACATCCTGACCAGGAAGCTCCAGGACCAACACGTTCCTCAGAACCTCCTTCTGTCCAGGTGAATAATGTGTGTTATTCTTAGTAGCTAAGCTGATAAGTGTGGGACAAAACTAAGGCAATTAAGCATTATTTTGATTGTTGGTTTGCTTTTTAGTGTTGCACTTGTTGGTTTGTTGGATTTTCTTATTTAAAGTAAGCATTGTTTTTATGAATACTCAATCTGTTGTATTTATTGACATATAGCGGATTCTTTTCCTAGTATTATAGTGTTTGTTTGTTTTTAAATCAGTTTAACTTGCCTGAGTTGCTCAACTGAAGATGTTTAATTTTACCTGTAGCCTGTTTTACTCACGAGGTGTAATAGATTGTGGAATCTTAGTAGACCTTAGACTCACGCTGCTGAGAGTGGCAGAGATCAGCTCTGATGACCATGGTGCTTGTAAATAAGGCAAATGCGCCATCTAGTGGGATGCAGCATGTTTATTCGTGTTGGAGCAATGACAAGTACGACTAACAAAACAAAAGATGCACAGGGTAAAAAAAAAAAATCATAAACTCAAGCCCAACAAAGATAACAGATGGGCATAACTGTAACATTACATAGTAATGATTACTAGTACTACCAAAATTTCTCTATTTTACTTTTCAACTCCAACTTGAACTATTCATCCCCTTTTTTCAGCAGCCATTAAGACAAAAGGATGACACTTATGCATTGCATCAAACTGTGATGCACAAACTAAATTAAATTAAATCAAAACAATAAATAAAGTGTGCATTAAACAGGGGGCAGTGCAATACAGTACAGGACTCAAATGATATAGTGCAGTTAGGCAGTATAGCCTATAACAGCTGTTTAGCATCCATAGTAATCCACAGTCAGTGCCATAATCATCCAGTCAGTGTCATATTCATCCATAGTCAGTATAATATATATGATATCGCGCAGACCCTCGTCCTCCACCACATTAATTGGCCTGCAAGCCGTAGCCACACCCATTTAGCCCCCGCTGTTGAAAGTTGGCGTGTGGTGGACGCGGCCAGCGGTCTCCGTGCCACACCATCCAACGTGGTTTGCTTTACCTCAGAAGGGGGCGGAGGGCTCTCCGCGTCAGCTGTATGCTTCGCAGACAAGTGAAACGTAAGACTGCTCCTACTCCGGTGGAAACTAAATACAGCTTTACAGTAAATGCATATCACTTTTGTCCTGTCAAGACTGCCATCTGGCAGGGTTTTGAAGTGGAACTTTCCATTTACAATTGACGCCTTATCCATGTTAGTCCTTCCTAGTGCTCATCTACGCTCAGTGTCTTTTTCTTTTTTTTTTGTTGTGCTTACAAGCCGGCTGCAAGCGTGTGACTGTGTGCTGTGAGTCAATTCATTTCCCGTTTCCACAATCTACGGAGTGGCCAAAGGTTCAAAGAGCACCGTGTGCGTTAATCGCGCGATGAAAAAAATTGTCGGCGATAAAGCGACGTTGACACCCTTACTTTTTATATGAAGAAACAGATCAAATTTTTCCAACCAATTGTTCACCACTTCTTTGAACTTGTGGATGAATGCTGTGCATCCCACATGGAACGCCAACCTTCCTCTGATATTTCCATGCTTAGTTCTTTCTGGCATTTGGCTTTGATGTATCCTGCGTTTGTTGCTGTTCTGTTTCTGAAGGCCCTGATAGATTTTAGAAATTATTTTTCTCTTCATCTTTTTACAGGCTTCGATCAGAATATCTATCACTATATTGCCCTCTCCAGATGATGTTGGTTTGATTCTTTTATCATAGTAATCTCTTAATTGCATGTATCGAAAGAAATCTTCCCAAATCTGGGATCAAGAGAAGGCCACATTAGTAGTTTCCCTCCATATGGTTTTCTTTTACCATCTTACTCCAGATAGTCGGTGTGTGCTTAATAATTTCATTTTGGCTTTGTTGAGCTGATTTAGTTCTTATGTCTCCTATTAATGCCAGTGTGAGAGTCGTTTCTCTGCCGGCCTCTATCTATTTCCATCGTGCCTGATATTGAGGGCAGCATGTACACATGTAACTTGTTGCCTGTGTATTTACCATAGGTTTCTATTATCAACATCAAATGAGGTAAGGTTCTGTCCGGGTCTTGGAGAACCAAAATAATATCATCAGCAAAAAGCCCTGTTAGATGTCCCTGCTCTCCTATATGTATTCCTTTTAGATTGTTACTTTGTCTGATCATTTGTGCCAGCCGCTCAATGAACATAGCAAACAATGTAGCGCTAAGGCAACATCCTTGACGAGTACCATTAATCTTTATCCTTGCCGTAGGTTCTTGGTTGAGACCTTGAATACACTGTATTAACTTTTCTTGGAACCCCAGTTTCCCAAGAACTTGATACAGAAATCTCCAATTCACACAGCCAAGGCTCACCAGTAATATCTCGCAGGCCCTGCTTTTGGATCTGATCTATTATGTATAGGACCCGTCTAATGTCTTCTTGAGTCTGCCTACCTGTTAAAAAAGCTGACTGATTGGAAGTCCATCTCGTCCCCTTAAATTTCAAAGCGTAACGAACCTGTGTAGCCCGAGGAATTTTATTATAGTTTATTTCCTAGGGTGCAACTCCCCAGGTGGCGTTGTCAGGCAACCCCCCCCCCCATTTTCCTTTCTACCCACCATCAGAATTGTCTCCACCTCCGCCAGACCCTCCCCCTTGCCGTAGGTTCTTGGTAGAGACCTTGAATACACTGTATTAACTTTTCTTGGAACCCTAGTTTCCCAAGAACTTGATACAGAAATCTCCAATTCACACAGTCAAGGCTCACCAGTAACAACTTTTGGAGCTGATCTATTATGTATAGGACAGTCCTAGGGCTGGACGATATAGAAAAAAAGCATATCGATATAAAAAAAAAGTCATATTGATCGATATCGATAATTATCAAAAAAATGTAAAACATATTTTAATTGCAGTGCTGGATGTTTTATACTATTACTTCATGACAGACTTTTAATAAAGAACACACGAGCACTGAATTCAAATTCAAACTTTTATTCAACCACCTTTTTTAAACACAACTGAATTGTTTGTTTGTTTTTATTATTATTATCATTATTATTATTATTATTATTATTATTATTATTATTATTATTATTATTATTATTTATTTATTTATTTATTTAAAAAAAATAGGCTGAGATAGGGCTCGAACGTGCAACTCGACCAGAGGTCTGAAGTTGTGGCGGTTAACAGCTCATTTTGCACTGATTCCCTGCACTCGTTGTACAGACGAGGAAGAGCTGTGTTTGAAAAATACTTGCAGTCTGGAACTTCATATCGCTGGTCAAGAGTGGCGAGAAGCTGTTTGAAGCCAAGCTTTTCAACGGTGGTTATGTGCAGCATATCCCTCGCTATGAAGCATGTTACTACATGGGTGATGTCCTTATGGCGCTTGGACGCTTTGTCGTATTTACTGCAAGAAGTCCAGTTTGGTCTGCTTTACTTGCTTGGTGCTGGCGCTGGCAGCGGATTCCTCCGACAACGTGGAGCCGCTGGGTCTGCGTTTGCGATTGGTTGGAGGAAGAAATGACCGTAATATTAAGCTACATGATTGGCTATGATGAAAAAGGAAGTGAAACTTTTTCTATCAAACTTTTTATCGACCCCTTTTTTTCCTATCGCAGCACACGTCTATCCATCGATATATATCGTTATCGAATTATCGTCCAGCCCTAGACGGTCCCGTCTAATGTTATCTTGAGTCTGCCTACCTGTTATAAAACCTGACTGATCCTCATCTATCAAGTCCGGCATAAAACTTTCAAGTCTTTTTGAGATGATTGAAGTAAAGATCTTCTAGTCAACATTTAAGATTGAAATGGGCCTATACGAATCACAAAGTTCCTTATTTTTCCCTTCTTTTGGAATAACTGGAATGACAGCCTCTTTCCATGAGGGAGGCCGTTTGCCCTCTGTCAGAGTCAGATTAAAAGAATTTAGGAGTATCGGGGTTAATTCTTCTCCAAATGTTTTATACCACTCACTAGGAAACCCATCACTACCTGGCGCTTTGATTGATTTTAAGCCTGCTAATGGCAGCATCTATTTCTTTTTTGGTTATACTGGAAATGAGTTTTCTATTTTGCTCATCTCCAATGGCTGGTAGGTCCAATGAGTCAAGGAATTCTTTCATCTCACAATCTTCTTTAGCCGTGGGTTGGGTATATAGATTTTCATAGTAATCTTTAAAAACCCTCTCTATTTCTTCAGGTTCAAGTAGTAGCTGTTCGTTAATGGGTCTCTAATTTTACATATTGCATGAGAAGCTTGCTGGGCCTTTATTCCTCTTGCTTAATATTTGGTTGATTTACAGCCTGATTCATAGTGGGTCTGTTTAATGAATTTCAGCTTTTTGTCAACATCTAGCCTCAAGACATCGTCTATTTCCCTTCTGACACCGATTATTTGTTGTGACACTGTATCGTCCTCATTGCTTTTGTGTTGCTGTTCCAGAGTTGTTCATTGGTTTACCAGCTTCTTGTAACCTTCTTCTCTATGTGGCAGGTGGGTTTGCCCCCACCTTCGCGTCATCAATCACACCTGCGCCGGAGTGCAATCTTTGCGTCCCTCAGTGCGTTTACATGGTACGAGAGAAATTTGAATTATTGCCTTCGTCCGATTATGATCGGAGTTTGAGAACTCCAATTGAGACACCCAGATAATGCGATTGGAATTCTAATTTCTCGGCCATGTATGCGCCTTAGTCGGACTATTAACTGGACAATGTAAGTGTGCACGCGCCACTGCACAACTACGTCGTCTAACAAAACAGACGGCGCGAAACAACCAGCAAACGCGAATAAGAATGTTGACATTTGGAGAGAGGATGAGACCGGGGCGATGCTTTCTCTTCTAAAAGAGATGGACATATTAAAATAACACACAACGGAGACCTTTTTAAAAAGGGTAGCGCAGCAAATGCAGGGCTCCGGCTTTGCGCTGCCCTGAACAAATACGTATTCCTTCGTATTTATATTTCTACCTTTTCGTTCACATTTCTTGTAAGTTAGAAGAATTTTAACTTTGTAAATAAAAGCACAGCAAAGAGATGTTTTTCTGATTTGTTTTTATTTTGATAATTTCGCTGTTATTCTGCTGGAAACGGCGTGCAGCGGCACAAGCTTCCTCCACGGTCGGCACTTTAATGAGCGTGTGTATAACTGAAGACACCGTTCCTTTGCAAAACCTGTACACAAACTCTCCCACCAATTTGCGCAGAACCCGCATCCAACAAGAACGAGAGTTTCGGGTCCGTGGCGACGGCACAAAGCGTAGCATCGAAGACATTGTGTTGTTGTAGCCCTCCAACAGCAAACAACCTTCTTGAAATAGGGTACAGCTTATCTGCAAAGTAAGTAACATGTACATTATGAACTATCATTCTATATCATAATGATGTAATATGTCAACCGAAAGCAGCTGACCAGCTGAAAAGGCTCACTCCACCCCCTACTGTTGGGAGGAGGACACGTTCCCGTCAGTAATTCAAATTTCTCAGCTGCATGTATAGGGGGACAAGGTGAGAACTCCGATTGGACGAGAAAACCAAATTATTGCTTAGTCCGATTAAGCTCTGCATGTAAACGCACTGATTACACCTGCGCCAGAGTGCAGAGTGAAAGCAGCTCTTTTAAAAACAAGCGCAGGCTGGAGTCAGCACTCCTCTGGCGTGTCCACGCTGAGAACTCTGTCCTTCGCAGTTCTTAGCATTTCGGCTAGCAATCCCAGAGCGGGCTGGGCCATAAGCGCAGCTGGAGGAGGAACCCTAGCGGGTGCCCGTTCATCGGGAGGTGGTGCTGTGTGTGCGTGATCGTTGTGCATTCACCGCTTGGCTGTTAAAGCTGAAGCCCCCCTCCCCCTCTCCTCCTCTGGCGCTCGGCGGGGAGGCAGCGACTCGGAGCGACTGCACCCAGGCAGTTTTGTTTTGTGTGTGTGTGTGTGTGTGCGAAGAATAAATAAAAGTTTTCCTTTCGTTCTAACTGTTTAACGCTTGCCTGGGTGTCTCAAGGTATTAGTATGTTAATTTTGTTCTCTTTTCTTTAGGACAGGAGTTGGCGTAGCGTGAATTTTGGTTTGTAGTGATTCCCTTAGCTTTGTTTATTCCCTTTTTTGAGTTTTCTTTGGTTTCTTTGGCCCTGTTCCCCTTATTTTCTTATGTTGAACAGTCTTTTTGGTATGGTACTTATTTCCTTGACACTCAGGCAGCTAAACCTGGTCTATTTTAAATTGTTGTCAAATAAAGCTGTTTCATTGGAAGTTCGTCTCGTCCTCTTAAATTTCAAAGCGTAACGAACCTGTGTAGCCCGAGGAATTTTATTATAGTTTATTTCCTGGGGTGCAACTCCCCAGGTGGCATTGTCAGGCAACCGCCCCCCAATTTTCCTTTATACCCACCATCTGAATTGTCTCCACCTCCGCCAGACCCCCCCCCCTCGCCACATCTAGTCTTTTTTTGATAGGCTGCCCTCGCTATTAACCTCCCTCTCATCACAGCTTTAATTGTGTCCCACAGTATGGTAGTGTCTACTGGACTATCTATGTTCTCCTCCATAGAGCATTTAATCTCTTTCTTAACCTCCTCCAGTGTTTTTGGATTATTTAGCATACCCACATTTAATCTCCAAAGTGTGTTTTTCTTCCTCTTATTTAGACAAATAATAAGGTAATTAATACTGTGTCAGTACAAGTCAGTCGTTCCTATTTTACATTCCTCTATTCTGTATCTGTCTGTAATGTTAATAAAAAAAAAATAGTCCTCTGTAACGGGTGGAGGTCCCTCCAAACATCAAACATCCCGAGTTCGGCTAGAGAGACGTTGACAAGTTTCGACAGGCGGGTCTTACTTTTGTTGCCATTAGTTGGGTCGAGTTTAGCTTTTAAATCATGTTGATTTAGCTCTTGCTGAGAGAGATGTGTTTCCTGTAGATCAGGCATGGCCACACTACGGCGTGTCTCTGTCCGGCCCGCGTGAAGGCAGTCAAAAATCTAACCTAACTTAGAAATGACACTTGAACCTGCAATGAGTATTTTAGTCGTTCTAAATGAGTCCAACGTTAGAAAAAAAGGAGCGACCCGGACTTCCCAAAGTCTCTTTTCTATTAACATGGGAATTCAATTTTAATAATTTGTCAACTAAAAACACCGGTCATACTAGAACATCCCTACCAGCTTTCTTCCCTTTATTCTCTGAATTTAATCAAAGAATCTTTGAAACTCTTGTAGCTTTTCTCTGGCTCGTGTCGCTGCTGATGCGTAGCCCCTCCAGGATCCCTCCTTGCACTGCCACTCCGTCGTAGTGCGGGGCACCGAGTGCCGCAGGCCCCTCCGCACCCGTCGCCACCGCCGTCTTCTCCGCCAGGCCGCGTCTCGCCAATTCCTCCTTTACCTCCTCTGCGCTGTTGTAGGTTCGAGTTCCCGTATCCCAGTGGGTCCTCATCTTGGTGAATGGCGTCTGGAACCGGATGCCCTTCTCCTTCAGGATTCTTTTAGCAGTGTTGTACTCCTTTGTTTGGACCATCTCTGTCGCGTAATCGTGATGGAATGACGGTACTTTCTTCCCCAGTTCTATTTTCTTTGTCCATAGCTCTCTCAGGACCCTCTCTTTGGTAGTAAATTCCAGAAAGTTAACAATGATGGGTCTCGGTTGGGCACCGTCCGCTGGCTTCTGTGCAAATGAGCGGTGTGCTCTCTGAATTTGGACATTAAAATCTGCTGGCAGGTGCAGTTTGCTTTTCAGCAGGTCTTCCACAAACTTGGCCACAGATTCTCCCTCCTCTCCTTCAGTGACTCCATAGATACGTAGGTTGTTTCTCCTCGGCCTGGACTCCAGGTCAGTTAACTTGTCCTGAAGAGCTTTTTGTTCTCTCAGTGATATGACCAGAGCTTTTCAATCCGCGACTCAGCCTCGTTGATCTTGCCGGTCTGGAGCTCCTGTTCGGTGATGACTTTCGCAAGTTGTTGATTTATTTCGTGTTTGAAGTCGTCCAAGTCTTTTTCCACGTCGTTCCTCAGTGTTTCTCCAAACGTGCAAAGGACTTCTTTTGGTTCCATTTTTAAATTCCGTATCTCCTTGCTAATAATTTTTATGTCCGAGCCCTTTTCCGCGTCGTTAGTCACGAGGAGTTCGTTTCGCCATCTCCCTCTGTTTATGAGCTAGCTGGTAGTTCTGCCATATTGTCTGTTACCGTGTTTCTGTTTTGGTTGAATGGAGTTTTCCTTCCCATTCCAACGTTCCCCTGATCACTTTGTAGTTAATATGATATCTGACAATAGTCATTCAAGTTTTCGGGGAGTTTTTACCCTAGACGGTCGAGAGCCCTGGTGTTGCGCAGTCTACCACTTTATGGCCAAACCAGAAATCCCTTCCCTCTAGCCTTTTCAAGGGGGAGGTGGCTAGACTCGGCTCTTGTGGGACGAGAAGCAGAAGGCGTGTCCGATCGGGGGGGAAGATGAGATGACATTTTTGTGGGTCAACACAAACTCATCTGCGAGGACAGCAGCCTTGGACAATGACGACACTTTCTGTTCATTCAAGAACATTACCACCTTCTCTGGCAAAGAGTCTTTAAAATCTTCTAAAAGAACGAGCTCACGGAGTGACTCAAAGTCATTTTTGACATCATTAGCTGCACACCATTTATCAAAGAGGTTGCTTTTCTCCCATGCAAACTCGACAAAGGTTTGACCACTAGATTTTCTATGGTTCCTAAATTTTTGCCGGTAGGGCTCAGGAACAAGCTCATAAGCAGGAAAAATTGCTTCCTTTCCAACATCATATTGCAGGCTGTCTTCTAAGAAAAGAGCAGACACCAACTCCTGTGCTTTTCCCACCCGCTTGCATTGGAGAAGGACAGGCCACATGTCTCTTGGCCAGTTGAGTGGCGAAGCTATTCGCTCCAAGGCACTGAAGTCTGAATCAACTTCTGCCTCACGAAATGCTGGCACCAGAAAAATGTTTTTACTGGGGCTGGGCAATGTAGTGGAGGGAGGAGGATTGTTTAATTTGAACGATCAAACTCCCTAAGGAATGAAACGGAATGCCAAATATATAAACATGGATTTTACATGCAATTCTTAGTCTGACCGCTAGAGGGACTCCGAGGGGACAGGGAGGACGCGTGACGCCGTCCCTGCTCCCACGGACGGACCGACTCGGAACAGAGGAAAGAATATTTGATATGAAAATTTACGGAGCACCACCTTTTCTTGGTTGTTAGTGTGAGTAAGAAACACTAGAATCAGTCTCAGTACCGTTTCACCTTAATGGTGAGTTTTTGGCCGGTACGCAGGGATTTGAACTACACTTTAATAACCCAGTCAAACAACGACATCAGGCTCAATATGCATTTATTTCAACAAACACCAAACAGTTTAAACGAGGCAGTATGACACAAAATGACCACAAAACACCACCAGCAACGAAAGGTATCTATGTGTGTTGTGCGTGTGTGTTGTGTGGGCATGTGGGTGCGTGTGTGACTGGAAACGGACCCTAAACTGAGACCTAAAGTAGCAAAATAAAAGGGAAAGAAAAATTATGACCTATCGGCTGTTGGAACAGCCAACCAGACTGTTTACGGGCTTTAGAATTTAAGACTAAATTTATTATGATGCATACCAGACTTCAGAACAAAAGCGAGTGACGAGGCTTACGTTGGATGAGCGTCGGCCCGCAGGTGATTGGGAGATCGCTGCTTGATGGTCCTCCAAGGTGGTCCTGGGAGATGGTACCGGGCCGTTCGGGTCAGGCAGCGGGCAGGGAGCTCAGATGGACGCACCAAGCTCAGACGCTGGAAGCCCGTTCTGCTGTTGTCTGGGAGATGTCTTCACTGGCAGTTCAGCATCGACGTGCGCTCTTCTTTGCGTAATCCGAGATAAGTGCGGTGATCAAACAAACTACTCGGTTACTTCGAAGGTGCGACGTTGAGCCAATTAAAAACAGAAAAAGGAAAAATGACAAAAATCGGTCTCGAGATTGTGGAAGGTGTGGTGAATTCTTCTGGTGGATTCAGGTGATGTAGATGTTGAAGGAGTCTTCACTGACACAGACTTAGTTGGATAAAAACTGGTTTATTTCAAAGAAGTCAAAGAGTCAGACAGGCACCTAGAACGCCTGGGGATGTCTCTGGGCCAGATGTGAGCAACTCCGATGATCCTTTGTTCACATCACCTCTTATACCCCCAGCAACCAGGGAGGAAGATACAGGAAGTGGAGGAGGATGTATGCATTCCATAATTGCACCCCCAATGGCCATCTGGTTTCAATTTGGTGGATCTTGGCAACGACAAGACCATATATGGACCCTAACGTCCTTAGGGAAAGAGTGCCACAGCGGGTTCACCGCTGAGTTCACATCAGGCCATACACATAAGATCACATGAGGACATATGCATAGATTCAGATACTACATATTTCCCCCCTTCGAGACTTCATAAAGTCTCGAAACAAACAGAAGATACCCACACATGATACATGAATAGTAAAGAATGTAAATTCAAACACAAAGTACCTGCTTGATGAGGTAGTAGTTATTACATACAACATAGTGATTATGAGCAACACTGTAAATTTGTAGAGTGTGAGAGCGAAAAACCTATCAGACAGCCATCTTTCAGTTAAAAACCATCACAATCCTTCTAGATAGGAAAATTCTCTCACGGCCCCTCTGTCCTAGGCGACCACCTTACGGCCCTCCAAATTAATTCTGTAGAGAAGCAGCATTCAGGGAAAACGTTGGCAAACACACACATGAGAAACTCAAAAATAAAATCAAAACATCCAGGGCTTGGCTGGTCATCCCATCGGACCTACACCGTGGACCTTTCCCTGCCTAACACCCCTTTCCCTGTTCTCCAAAACAAAGAAAAAGATTGAGTTCCCATAAGCATCTGCCTACTGATAAAATCCCCCAAATAACTTTATTCTCTAAAACATCAATTTCGTGTTGCAATTCAGATTAATTCAGATTAATTCAGATTAAAAACAAACAAACACAGTGGTTAATACACAGTAGTTTCATTGAGTTCTGTTGTTCACAGTCCCCTGATGCAGGATCTTCACGTGTTCTGCGTCCTCATTCAGGGTTCTCCAGTGATTTCAGCTTATTTGAGTCTCTGAGTCCATTCTGAATCTAGTTGACACCCCCACGTAGGCTCCCCAACTATTGTCCTGAAACAGAGAAAATATCTGCCAGTATCTTTGTACACAGAACATCACACATGTAATTCCATTACAAGAGATACGTCAAACATCAAACAACAAACATCAAACATGAGTAAACATACTATTTCCCCCCTTGGGCGCTCGCCCACAAGGAAGAGAATAGAAACATACAAAAAGAAAAGAAATATAATATAATATACATCTGCCACTACGAATATTTATCCACCACAGTGGTGGCAATCTCCTCCTCCTCAACATCCTTGAGGAGCGGCATCTGAACCGCATCGCCAGGCATGACTACACCTATCCATCGGAGTATCATCGCCTTTGCACACGTCAACGACAGCGTGCAAACACAAAACAATATTCCCAATGACACAACGACCGCGCTAAAGACCTGTAGAAGCATAACTCCCACAGGACCAAACTTATCATGAAGCCATGCACTCGCAGATGTCCCTGCGCTTTCCGAGGGACCAAACGCATCCCTAATTTTTCTCAACGCTTCAATCACATTGGTCATATTGTCCGCATTATCAGGAATCAAAGTGTAGCATGCATCACCTGTTAGGTTCAATGCCACGCACAAACCTCCTTGCTTGGCCAGAATATAATCAAGGGCCATGTCGTGTTTCAACAGAGTTAGTCTGTGACTCCTCTGCGCAAAAGCCCTTTATAGTCTCATTTGCAAAACCTTGTAGCGTATATGTGATATTATCAATATGTTCCGCTAAAAATACAACCCCATACCATGGGAGTAAACCCAGGCCCCATTTTTCTCCCAAGCTGATTCTCCAATGATAAGACTCGAGATTGTGAAACTCGGCCAAGTCTCTCTTGAGTCTAGATCCTGGAGCAGCCGCAGAGCTGCTGTTGTTGGAATCAGCGCTTACCTGAAGCGCAAAAACTTCATACGGGAGTTTCAATGTAGCCATGTAGCAACATCCAACCCAATTATGGGGCAAAAATAAGTAAGCTGCGTCCCCACATATCCACCAGATGTCCTTGAAAGTGCCAATAGTCACATCTGCAGGCAAACGATCATTCACGACCATTATGGATATGTCCGGCCTATTTTTATTTCCCTTGAAAGTTACTGGATACAACTTTCCTCTATAAGACCGATCCGGATTGGTCATCGTCATGAGATATTGTCTGCAATCTGACACCCCCAAAAACACACTCTTACCAGCATATGTATCATTGGCACAAAAACATGTAGGAACTCTTTCCGTTTTCACGTCGATAGAATCAGGTACTGCTGTTAAAAGATCATCCTGTTGATCCAATAGATTAATGTATGGCAGCCCTCTGTAAGGATCACAAACACCGGTGTTCTCATCCATCGACACATTTCGCGATCTTAGGTCCATGCCCCTTTGGAGATGAAAAAGCCATGTCAACAAAGAAAATTGACACTCGTAAGACAACGGCTCTGCTACGGCCTCTAGAATTGAGGGCCAAGTGCTTGGGGAAGGCACTCTTACGATGCATGGTCCTTTCACGGATGCTTGTGATCTTACTGCATGAGTCAGCTGTTGAGACCACAAATTTTTCGCCGCAAATAGATCCGAAATCTCTAGGACAGATGAATCAAATCCATACGCCTTCCATCGATAATCACGTTTCGCCTTGACACGCAAAGTTTTGTGTTGCCCTTCTGAAATCATACCAACCGGCATGGTATATTGAGCCGCGTCGGAGGAATCACTGAACTCCCCCTCTAAATCTCTCTCGGGCAAATTACTTCCCGTCTCAACAGGAAGTGACTTCGATTCCGGCACTACTACGGTTACAATGGTGGTTCTAAGAACTGAATTCTTTGTATTCGAAGAATCTGAAGTTGTTTTCCCTTGGCTATCATGGAAAACACAAAAATAGGAACCTTGATCCTCCAGTTGGACTGTATGTATGAATATACTACAATCACCTTCAATGTGTCCTGGTCTGCGATCATTAATGAACCCAAATTTATCACCGGGCGTATAATTGGAAAAATCAAGACGCTTTCCATTCGGAGTAACCCAACGCAAATGAGGTGAACCAGAGACAACTGCACCCAAAGTGCAATCACAAGGAAGTACAGCTTTCTCCCCTACTGTCACTTCTACGGTGTGCCTTGTGATAATTTCAACTTGTACACTGGAATCCTCATCAGCTGTCTCTACTGTTAGATCACGAATTTCAGTATGAGGATCAGGAAAATTCCCCCCTTTCTTTACTACTGAACCCTGTAAGGCTACTTCCGGGTCAATTTGAAGCTCAGGTTTTACCTGCAACATTTGGGATGTCTTTGAAATGGGTTTTGTTGTAACAACTGTAGTTGTCACAGTAGTAGGTTGAGCCACACTCTCACCTTTCGAAGACAGAGTCGTTTCCGCCTGTGGTGTCGTCATCGTAGGAGTAGTAACAGCTTGTAGAGGGATATGAGTACTGGAAGGTGTTGTCAACAGCGTCGTAGTCTGCTGAGTAGTAATTTGTGAAGTTGTGGCCTGTAAAGTTGTTAGATATGGAGTTGTGGTTTGTAGTACAACATCATCCACTATCACACCCTGGTGCAAAAGATCCCGCTCCCGTTTGGTCACTGCACTCGTAGGTCGTGCAGCAGACACCGGTTTCTGAACCTCCTTCTTCACCGTTCGCACCGTTCCAGAGTCACCACCGTGATTCTAATATGCACCACTAACCGCTTTCTCCTGAACACTTACAAATACCTTATCTCTCTTCCTCTCCAGAGTTCAACTCCTAGTTTCTCCACTCTGGCCAGCCTCTTTTTAATGGCAAGATCATAGCCACCAATGGCCTCTCCCGAGTCACTCCCTCTATCATCATCCATCTCCAACTTCCTCATTTTACCCTCTAGTTTCCCCACTGCTGTAGTTTTAGTTTTCGTGGCAGGATACATTTTCACCGTTGTTTTCGCTTTCCCTGTCTCGAGTATTTTGTCCTGATCATCTTTAATACTGTAATTACCTTTTTGCTTAATTACTGGAAGCTGTGGATAAATGTCAGCGTACTCCGCTTCCTTATAAGGTGGCGGATTTTTCACCGGAGCAGTATGCGAAAAAGGAGTATTGATTTTCTCCAGTAGTGTTGCTGTTGACTCCGTGGCTTTGGCAATTACTTCCATAGCCATTTTATCTTTCCCTTCAGCCGCAGCTCTCAACTTTTGTCCCTCATCCTCAAAGAGCTGCAACATTGCGAGTTCAGTTTTTCTCTTCTCAGCTCGCGATTTACCTTTTTTACCTTTTTTCTCTTTAGCCTTGTATATTGTAATGAGCACACTCATGGTTTGAATCACATCGGAATTGAAAGTACCTTCAACCGGCCAGGGTCTCTCAATATCTGCAAGCGTCGGCCAGCTATCCACTTCTTAGAGGCTTCTGTTAAACCTTTAACAAGCGGATTCTTTTTCTGCACCACCTCAATCGGTGTTATAGGTTTAGCAACCACCTCCGTCATTTTCTTTCTTTTGCAGGACTTATTTACTGTAAAAAGAACTGAAAGGTTTCCGATATGGGCTCTTAATCTGAAAAATAAACTCAGTTATGAATTCTAAAAAATTGACCCTTAATTTTCAAAAACAGAGATAACAAAGATAAAGCAAGATAATATGCACCGAGCCAGGAAGAGACAATAGATTTAAGAATGACCTGTAAAAAATCAGAAGATACAAGAATGGTGTGAAAGGTGTAAAAACGTCTTTTATGTCCTTCCGAACCTGTTCAAAAGGATAGATTTCACTGGCCTTAAATGCAAGACCTCTATGCCAACAGGGCAACTCGTCCTCCTGTGTACCTCCAAAGGAAACAGGCTCAGATGACTCACAAATACGGAAACAGAAAAGAGAAAAAATTAGGTAATAACTAAACTGGTGAAATTCTCTAAAGAAAACACAAAGCTTATTTACCTTTTTATTATTAATTATTGAGAAATCATTATTTTAGTTTATAAAGTTATAAACAATCATTATCAAATTATAAACAGCCATCAACAAAAGTTAATAAACCGCTCTATTATCGCCAACCTATTCCCCCTTTTTTTTTTTTCAAAAAACCGTGAGGAGGGGGCGAGGAAAAAGAGACACCCCCACTTGTAGGAGGAGCAAACAAGCTCCGCCCCTTAAAGCAGGGAAGAACTCCCAGTCCAAACTTGACCACCGAAGGTGAAACACCCAACTCAGCTCCTGGGGAGCCAGGCGCACCAGCCCCTGACTGACCACTCAAAGACCGACCACACCCAATCCAAAAACCTTCAAGGCCAAAATAACCCCAAAATAAACTAAAAGAAAATGCACACAATCCTTATGAGAAAAGAAAAACCCACAAAATCACCCAGTCCTAAAACAAACAAAAAGAAAATACTTTATTTCAACACATTTCGTTGTCCAGCCCCCCTTGCACGCACTCACAGCTCCGGCTGTTCCTTCACATCCAGCATCACAAGCACGCAAAAGAGCCAGCACATTCAACGCATGCAAGTGTTGGTGCAACAGAAAGTCACTGATGAGGCTCCTCTCCTCACCACCGCAACAGAGACCTTCAAATGTCAGCTAAGCAAAGTCCTCATTTGGGCTCATAGAAATTAACTTCAAAATGTTCTAATGAACAATAAAACGTCCTAGCTGGGGCTCATAAGTTAACTAGATGTTGAAAGACATATGTCCCTCTAACACCTTTTATTCAGCCTATTCAAAAGTCCCCAGTAGGCTCATAAATTTAACAATGAGGGAACCAGTTCAACCTCTCCACATACACCACTATATTTCTAATATCAGCTCTAACACAGGTGATGTAAAACTCCAAGCTTCCAACTTCTCCACACACAAAGAACATCAGGACAGACAGACACACAGAGAACAAAGACCCCAGTCACTCCTCCTCTCATTCACACACACACGCACACATCCCCCCAAAAGAAAAAACACAGACAGGATCCACAGAGAAAAACCACTCACCCAATCCTAACCGGCATATCAACTACGGCCGCAAAGAAAAAGACTACAGCATAAAAATTATGCAAACTAAATTTGTGCTACCTTGAAGTGTGGATATCAGATCAAACGGCATCAAACATCACTCGTCAGCATATGCCAGAGAGGTCATTTACAACCTGATATTTAACCCACAGTTCCAGCTGCCCGAAAGCTGCTGACCAGAATATCCCTAACGGACACCCAGGATTTCACGGCCACGTATGCTAGACGGCCTCCCAGAGGGCTTAGGTCAAATCCCGCGGCAGCTCGAGCGAACGTCCCAGACGCTCAAAAAACACGCGCACTCTTCTTATGCAATCCAGGGCATCCCTAAATGTAGAAACACTTGGTGTGCATTCTACATCTCTTCCTAGAGAACTCGCAATGAATCCCCTAAGGCTTCCAATCTTTCACCCAACGGTGAAACCTCCTGGAGCATCTTAAAATAAAAAATAAAACACTTCACTAAAAAGTGAATTTCCCACCGGATCCTAAACCATTTAAAAATAAAAAAGAATTTTGATGAAGGGTCCTACAACATCAACACACAAATCCACACCCACACAAATGATCTTTATACAGTGTGGCCAGACAGCACCAAAGGCCTAACTGAACCAGCCAGCACTCCTAAGATAAAAGGAACAAAGCGCTTTATTACCTTTTGTCGACAAGGAGCAGCAGCCAGGTCAAGAAAGCAGATGGCGACAGCGTCAGCAGCCACAGCAGATCCTGTTCGTGACGCCAAATTTGTGGTGAATTCTTCTGGTGGATTCAGGTGATGTAGATGTTGAAGGAGTCTTCACTGACACAGACTTAGTTGGATAAAAACTGGTTTATTTCAAAGAAGTCAAAGAGTCAGACAGGCACCTAGAACGCCTGGGGATGTCTCTGGGCCAGATGTGAGCAACTCCGATGATCCTTTGTTCACATCACCTCTTATACCCCCAGCAACCAGGGAGGAAGATACAGGAAGTGGAGGAGGATGTATGCATTCCATAATTGCACCCCCAATGGCCATCTGGTTTCAATTTGGTGGATCTTGGCAACGACAAGACCATATATGGACCCTAACGTCCTTAGGGAAAGAGTGCCACAGCGGGTTCACCGCTGAGTTCACATCAGGCCATACACATAAGATCACATGAGGACATATGCATAGATTCAGATACTACAAAGGAAAAATTGAAAAAGGTAAAAATTAAAATAGTAGCGGTCTCGGAACGAGTCTCAGGGCTGTCAGCTGCCGCTTAAATTGAGCAAAGAGTTGGCTTAATGCCGAGGCAAAAATGATTTAAACAAAAATGAACAATTACGACAAAAACGAACTAAGTACGAGAGGGAAAACAAACGAAAACAAGGCCTTCACAAAACGAGGGATGAGAAATTTCTGAACGGCAGAGTGAAATTCACTAGCTTAAAGTTTCGGGACGGGGGTGGTATCCCGCTCTCCGAGAGCCAATGAAGAGGCCGTTCAGACCCTAAAACTGGTAGGTCCGCCTATACCAGTTGCGTATGATGAGCATGTATGTAGTGTAGGTTTCGTTGCTGATAAATCAATAAATCAATAAAACCGACAATGACTGAAACAAGCACAGGATGAATAAACACAATCACATAGCCCCTTTTTTTTGAACTGGGACAACCTTAAGAAGAAGGGAAGAACGAAAACGAAATAACTAAGCAGATAGAAACGACATTATCTTTACAAGCATATTGAACCGTCTTAATTATAAAGTACCAAATATATCAACATATGTGTAAACCTAATCTAAACACACATACCTGAAAATGAGATTTTAATGAAACAGGGTAACAAAGGCATAAACAAATCTTTATTTTATTTTTGCCGACATAACTATAGACATATGAAACACAGATTACCAACGTATATGAGTGTATGTATCTATATTTATATATATATATATATATATATATATATATATATATATATATATATATATATATATATATATGCATATGTATATGTGTGTAATGCTAGAGATAGCTAAGACACAAGTGTGCCATAGTTGTAACCCTAATGAGAGTGAAAGTTGTTAGAGTGTAGCATGGGGCATATAAGAGAAATGTGGGAAGGAAAGAATTAACTGTGTAACGCAGAGGGAGATAAACTGATGAAACGTTTGTCCAAGTCTACATCAACCCCCCAGAGGCACTTCCTATTCCTGCCTCTTGAAGGCACTGTGGCTCCACCTGAAGTTCCATTGTACATCTCCTTCAGGATGGAATCCTGGGTTGGCCAAACCTTGAGCTAGGGAAACCATTCAAAGTCCATTTGTGCTTTAATTTTGACAACAATTGTGAATACGTGAGTTTGAAGTGTCCCTGTGGAGAAGAAAATACAGTTTTTAACATTTTAACATTTTGCAAATGTGAGTCCTTCATGAACATCTGGTGTTGTTGTTCAAAGCTGAGGAATGTCCTGGAGCAGATAAGAGTCGTAAACTTTGGGGATAGTTCCAAGCAGGACCCCTCGTTCCTGGCGCCAGGTCCCCTTGGACTGACTCCCCCCTGTGATTTGTGGGGAAAGTGTTTTCCTAAAGTGGGTATTTTACGGTCTCTCCTGACCCCAAATGAGATCTGATCATCAGAAGAGTCGCATCACAGCCAATCGGGTACCACCTCTGCGTCCTCCCAACGTGGTTCATCGGAAGGCCGTGCTGCAATAAATTCCTATTGTCCTGTGAAAAGAAGATTAGGCCCAGATGCGGCACTACAGCAACGATTAAAAATTTTAATCGCAATTAATCGCATGATTTACCTGATCAATCACGATTAATCACGTTGTATACGCAAAAGCCAATAATGAATTTAAAAGAAGTCTTTCATACACTTTAATTTAAATGTTCTGCCATATAAACGAAAGCACCATAACATTTATCGTGCAAACTCTTAACATCAGCACTTTACACAGAAACATTTTTAATGTAAATCTAAAGTTAAAAAAAATGCAAATACAAAATTAAAGCTTATTGCCAATGCCAGGGCATTACTGTTATCCTGTTCCTTATGAAAAATAAAAAAAATCTACCTCCAAAATCCTGAGCCACAATAATAACGGGCAATTTCTGAGGTAACAGCAGAAACATTTTTCTTTTATCAGGACGACACAAAAACTTGTTTCTCACCGATCTCTCACTAAAGGCAGGAATATTCAATATGCATAACCAGTCTGCGTTCCCTTGCAAATGTCCCAGTTAGAAAGGGTGAGGCACAAAAACGTTCACTTTTGGGTTTTTCTTCACAGGGGACTAGAATGTAAAGTCCACATTTATACTGGAGTTCCTTTGGAGAATCTCACTCAACTCAGTGCAGTTTGTCAGTTCCTGGAACTTGACGGCCAGTTATTTTAAATGTACTGCCATATGAATTAAAGTGCCATAACATTTACTGTGCAAACACACTATTAACATCAGCATTTTTGAACAATTAGCAGATAAGAAAAAAAAAAGTGTAAATTTAAACTCAACTTAAACAATGTTATCAAAGCAATACAAAATTAAAGCTGTAAGCAGCGTTTGCGGGACTGAGCCCACCTGGCCACTGCCTGCCGTGACGTCCGCCACCTGGCCACGAGCCCCCGACACCCGCCAACGCTTCCCAACGCCTGGCGTTTCCGCCCGAAACCCGCCGATGCCCCATTCCTGACGCCGACGCCTGCTGATGACACATCAAGCACTGACTTGACATTACTGACTTGACATTTAGAAACATTTGATTTCTAAATGTGATTGATTACTGTTTCATTTTGGAGATAATAAGCCTTAAAGTTGGCTTTTTGTTTTGTTTTGCGACAGCTCCAATATTCCATTTTTACTGTACAATAACATCAAATTGCTCCATAAGCTCTGTCAATGGTTGGTACAGTTGACCTCAGGACAACCTTGAATATATCTTCAATCATTATAAGGCATATTTAATGTACCATTTTGGAGATATTAAGCCTCAAAGTTGTTGTTTTCCTTTTTTTTTTTTAGCTTTTCAAACAGGCAAAAAGGGCCCAGTACTCAATTTTTTCCTGTATAGTAACATTGCTTTGCTCCATAATTTCTGTCAGTGGTTGGTACAGTTGACCTAAGGAACACCCTGACTATATCCTCAGTCATTATCAAGCATATGTACAGTATCATTTTGGAGATATTAAGCCTTAAAGTTGGCTTCTTTTTTTTTTTTTCCAACAGCTCCAATATTCCATTTTTACTGTACAATAACATCAAATTGCTCCATATGCTCTGGCAATGGTTGGTACAGTTGACCTCAGGACAACCTTGAATATATCTTCTCTTAATATTCTTGAATATTCTCACTTAATGTACCAGCTCCTTCCTGTAGACATGGTATGTACAGTTAGTTATTCTTTGTTTGACGCAAGTGTTATATTAATTTCCTACTATCCGTACCGGTACTTCTTGTTAATTTGAAATAAACACTAACAGCATAATGTCAAAACAAAAACCGAACAAGTCAAACAGGAGCAGATCAGAAAACAAGGAGGCTTTGTACTAAAATATGAATAAAATATAAACAGGGAGTTGTCTAATGTCGTCAAGGAAGCCAACATTACGTTACCTGTTGATCAGCATGTTGACTCAGAAAATCCTCAGGCTCCTGCTGCGACATTTCATTTGGGGCGACGGTTGTGACTTCACTGCTGGTCCCGTGAGAAACTCAAATCGGTCCCTCACGTTTGTGTTGCGTGGCATGGGTTAGGACATTGAGAGGCATTATAGTGTGGTTGTGTGCACCAAATCGGACTCGGCTTCTAGCTCGATAGCCGTGCATAATTTATGCAAACGCAACGCTCTGTTTATGTGAACTCACGGAGTCCGACTCCGTGCACGTGCTCATCTCGACTCGATGGATTTATGAGCTTGATGACAAGTGTCACAAGTGTGTATTTTGTATTGGATTGATGTACTGCAATTCTAGTCATGTGAACAAGCAATTATCATTCCTAGTTATATGTGGCATGACGAAATACTGTACTACCAAGTTTGTATTGCAGTATCTTCAGTTTATGGGGTAGAGGGTGCTCAAATTGGATTGATTGAAGATGTAGTTTAGGTACAATTTGCTTGTTTTTATCAAAATTTAAGTTGTTTGCAGTTCAAGGTGGCACAATCCTATCAGATGTTGTCATTTTGTCACGAAGAACACTGGTATTTGATGATTATTGATTACCACCATGTTGCAGGCATTGTGGTTACAAGTTTCACTCCAATTTTGATTGTTGTCTGTATGACTAGCAATCCGTTGAGCTGTCTAGGGTTATCATTCAGATAAGGTGTCACAACTTTTAATTGCATGGGAACTTTGGGATCCATGGCAGATGGGCTTTGTAAAAAAACGGATCTTGAGCCGGAAGGCCAGCTTGTCCTAATTGTGACCTTAATATGATGATTTTTTTTCCCTGCCAGATTGAGGAGAAATGAAATGGACATCCAAACCGGGGCCAATAATGGATGAGCTGGATGATGTCACAGTATCAATTTTAAATGGTATGTCATGTGTAGGTATGAAAAAATTTCCATTACTGTGATTTGTCCGCTAAGTAATTAAAATAACTGTATGCTGACACTGATTTCAAAAAGAAGTATTTTACAAATTTGAGACAAAATGTCTAAACTGAATTGCATTTACAATTAATTCTGATAACAGAAATTGGCACAAAACAAACTTGGTTTGACTTGTCAAGTTGAATTAAATTCATTAGTTAAAAAATGTATGAGTTGTTAAGTGTAAAAGGTTTGTTTATGATTGGACTGTCTTTATAGCTGCCAACATCGATGAAGTCTTGCTCCACACCCTCCGTCGTGATGATTTGAGAGACCTTTTTCCTGGACCAGAACACTTTCTCAGGAGGAAACGGATTTGGGCCCTTATTAGTGTAGATGCGATTGGTTACCTACTTTGCTCTGAAAACATCGAGCATAACACTTTTTTTTTTCTTTTTTCCTAATTGGGTCTATTGTTTCTCTCTTGTTCATAATGTTTTGGATCTGGTTTCCTCTCGGCTGAGAATTCCACCGTACCAAGACTGCACCGAATGAAGCCAGGAACTGTGTCTTCATTCTGCATCCATTTGACTGATTTACTGATTTGTCTCCTCCATTTCATCAGCCAAAGATGGTCTGACAGCACAGGCCAGACATTATCAGACCCTGCAGGAGCTGTACAAGAAACCAAAACCCAACCAAGATGCTGTCTCCCAAATTCTTGACCTGCAGTTTCAAGCAAGAAGATCCTTCATTGATAGTGATGTTCTGAAAGAACAGGACAAGGCCAACAAAGATCCTGGATGCATATTCATGTGTCAAGGATCTTTATCGTGTAAGTGATTAACTTGTTTTGGTTTATGATGAAAAGCAAGCATTTTTGCAGATTTTAACACTGACTTGCATTATAGGCGATGAATGAGCTGCGGCGCATTCTGGATAAGGGCAACAGAAAATTCATTGATGAACTAAAAAAGAGATGGGAAGACTTCTGCACCAATGTGTAATTTTATGGTGTTTGGAAAAAAAATGAAGTGATGAAGCCACGCATAACGCTGGATGTAGGTGAGTCATTTTGCTGTGTCTCTAATTGACTGTGTAGCTGTTTCCTTGGACATAGGATGGTTTATGTTGCGCTGAATGAATAGATGCAGAATGGTAATACTCTTCATGCTGAAAAAATAAGATTTTTTTTGTGATCAACACAAACCTAATAAGACTCATTTTTAGGAAGTCTAACTTTGAACTCAAAGTTGATTTGTTCTATTCCAGTGGAATATTCCATCGCGCTGCTCAGGCCACTCCCCACACTCTTTCCTTCACCAAGTCCACCACCGAAGAAGCTGGGACATGCCAGTGAGGCACTGCTTCATGTCATTCAGGTGAAAGTTTGTTCGCATTTTCTCACATTCAACACTTCATAGTTCCATGCATGGATGTGGCGTTTCCTTCTTCTTTTTCTTTAGCCAACAGAAGATCCCACAATGTACTCGCAGAAGAGGTCTTTCTGCACCTCTGTGTTGCTGTTTGATGGGACCCGCTGTCTCATCTGTCTTGGAGCCACTCCCGCCACCACGCTTGCCAAGGAAGACTTGAGTGACGGTCTGCTTCATCTGATGGGTTACTACTATGCCCTGCACCTCACATATCCAAAAGTGTGTGGCAACCCTTCTCTCTGTCATTCAGACAGAAGTGCTACAGGACACTATCCATGAGTGAGACACCACAGCCTCATACAAAAAAGACCATGGCAGAATGGAAAGATTTTATTGGGGAGTAGAGCTGTGTACTAGGCATAGGTAGTGATACACTCCCCTGGTAGTTGTAACTTGAGGGTGGGTGGGAGTCTGTTGGAACAAACATGTTATCAGTGGTGATAGGAACACAACACTATATGCTGTCCCCATACTGTTTTTTTTTTTTTTGTGTAACTGAGTGTCAGGGAATCTGAATCAATATTCAATAATGATGACGGTGAATATTGTAACAACACAACATTACTTGCGTTCTAGAAATGGTGGAAAGCGGTGGATGTGGGAGTGGCATCTTCCGATTAGGACACCTGTGCCGATGCCCCCTGCAGGATAAAAGGCCGACTGCGTGTGCCGCTCGGTCTCTTCCACATTCTCCATCCAGCAGCCATGGGCGTCTGGCCGACTCTCAGCTTCTTCTGTTCTGTTTTGCACCTGACAACACCCCACATCCTATTATTCACTCATCCACACTTACATTACTGATGAATACTGACAAACACACACCATATATTTCATTATTTTGCTTACAATTATCTATTTTGTTATAATAAACCTTTTGATTAATTGCAATCCGCAGTGTCCCTTCCATTATTGTCATAACTCTTGAGCCGGGTTATGACAATATCGTCTGCAAAATTTCGAAGATATCGAAGATATCGTGTGTCGTGATGTTGTCATTATCGTGGGCCAAATATCGTCACAGTATCGAATCGTGGGTTAGCCGTATCACCCCACCCCTATTATCAACACAAGATCACATATGTACAGTACATGTGCAGTTTAATTAGTGTGTTACTTTGTTTATGAATTAATTTCTTTATGTTCTTCCAGATGTCCAGCCTGAGACGTGGATCAGCACGCGTTGCCTCAAAAACCAAAACAAACAAGTGACATGTTGGTATTTGGGATATGTGTATTTCATTGTGTGCATCTTTGTGATAGGACAATAAATGCAGTTCTTTAAACGTTACTTTGTGTCCTTGTATTTGCAGGTGTGGGCAACACGTTCAACTGTCCACATGACTGAGTCTGCCTCCAGCAATGTCACAGCAGTGCAGCAGGTTTGTACTTATTCATTTCCACTTCATCACCTGTGTGTGTTTTCTAGGCTTTACACCCATCTTATCGGCTGTATCGGATCGGCCGATATTTGGCATTTTTTGAAACGTTCATGATCGGGCGTCATGTCATGAATCACCGATCCGATCAATGACGTCATGGTCGTGTTGAAACTTTTTTAATCTGTCTCATTTCCTCCAAAGTAGTTTCACAGCATCGACATGTTTATTTGTTTGTATCCGAGTGTTATGTAAATGTATAGATTTGGGTTTACATTGTTGTCAGTTCCTTTTGTCTGCTGTGTGTCCGTTTGGGCACTAGATGGCGCAGTAGATCCTGTGTTCCCTTTTTTTTGCTTGTTCCAGGTGCGGAAAGGTGATTGGCTGGTGCCAATATTTAAGGAGGAGGACTTCAACACCTCGGTCTCTTTGTCCTTCTCCCAGCTCCCAACCAGAGGCCATGTGCCGCAGCAGCAGCATTCTGTGTTCAGCCATCAATTCTGTTTTGTAATCTATTTCAGTTCCCTTTGTGTCCACGTAGCCCGTAGGGGAGGGAAGCCATTTGTGTTGTGCCCCTTTTCTCCTGTGTTTTAGTTAAGGAGGTTAGTTTGACTGTCATTTATTTGATTGTTTTCTTCATAGGTAAGATCCATAAGAGAGCCATTTTGTTTGTTGTTTTGGCCATGCCCTCCCTGACGCCAGTGCAATGATGGTGACGTTTAATAAAAACCATCCTGTGGACGAAGCACCTTTGTCTAATTTGAGAGCTGGGAGAAGGGGGGGGAGCCTTTATGTTGTGTCCTGGTTCCCCCTAGGCCGGGGCATAACACCGAGAGCTAATGATTCATGATTCAAAAACCTTCATTTTCGTCTTCGTGCCTCTTCCTGTTTTGAGTACTGTCGCTATGTGACGGACAATAAAGTTTCTTTGAATCTGCAATATATGCAACGCTACAGTACCTCGCGGGGGAACTTTGGTAAAAAAATTCAACACCACAAATTTAATCAGGCACTTGGAAAAGATACACACGGAGGAGCATGTCGAGTTCAAGAAACGCAGCGCGGAGAAAGAAAAAGAAAAGCAAACTCTGAAACGGATGCTAAAGCAAACAACTTTAGACAGTGCTCGTGAGAAGGCAAGGGGTGTACAGAAACAAGTATTTATTGCCTCTAACGTGATTGGATCGGTGATTGGCACAAAAATCGTGACCGTGTAAAGCCTAGTGCTTTCCTTTCTATGTTTATTGGCATAAAATCACATCTTTCTCATTTTAATCAGGTGGAGGCGACGCCACAGATGACCAGAGCTGTGCCCGTGGTTCCTGTGGCTCCCGTGGTTGCCAGCACCAAGCCAGAGGAGGCCAGCACCGTCCAGGAGGCAACACAGAAGATCAACTAAGCTAAGGAGGCTTTTCTTTCTTCTTCTGTTGCCTCTGACTGCTCCGCTCGTTCTACGCCTCGCACATGTGATTTGTGATCCATCATCAGTTAGTACCAGTGAAGATGCAGTGGCAGATCATGGCACTGGTATTAGATTAGCCAAGGTTCTGCATGGTTCTTTTCATCAAGGCGAAACCGGTCACGGTTTAAAATTCCAGCACCAGCTGGCAACAGTGAGTCACTTCAGAAGAGCAAAACTCCTCACTTTGACGTGGATAATTCTGACGTAGAGTTTGTCAGTGCTGTGACCAATGAAGAGTGTAACTTCTCTCCCCTTGATGTTGATGTTTGTTTAGACCTTTGCAAAAACTTGAAGATTCATTTGGACCGTGCGAGTTTTCCAATTTCTGATTGCAATGGCCCATTAGGTTCGCCGTGTACAAATGAGAATGTAGAGGCTGATGGAAACTGCTTCTTCAGAGCCATCAGTCAAGCTGTGACTGGTTTATAGACACAGAAGTGGAAATTCAGGTTGCAGCAGATTGTTTACGATTAGATGTGTACACTTTTATCGATGGTCATGGGTTGAAGTACAGCTCTTGCAAGAAACAATTCTCACATTGTATATATTTATGGATGTATTTGTTTTATATGGAAGCAGTTACCATAATCCAAATTAAAATAAGAATATAGTAACAGAAATGCTTTTTCATTTTAAGAACGAAGCTGCATTATTTGACTCATAATTAAAATGGTTAATAAGTCATTCAATCTGCATTTTCATTTTCTTCTTCAAGACTGCTCATTCTTGTACTTAATTCAAATGAAGGAAAACACATTTGAGATTTAATTTTCAAAACATGCACCAGCAAAGAGTTACCAAAATTCAATATGAAATGTAAAATTCAAAAATGAAAATGCAATAGCAGAATGCTCATAATTAAAATCATTAATAAATATTCCTAAATGCATTTTCATTTTCTTATTCGTGTCGCATCTTTTATGACACAATCAAAAAGAAAACTGAGAGCATTGCTTTTTAATTTTCGTGGTCCTGCCCTGCACAAGAGTTACCACAACTCGAAAACGAAATCGCAATCTCAAAGTAAGCGCGCGGTGCAGGAAAGTGACGTCAGCAGCTCTCCACCTCCGCTGTGGGTATGGCGGTATGACGCCAAGTGTCATTTGCCTCCTGTTATGTGTAAATTCTAATGTTTGTGAATTTAATAAATGTATATATATACTGTATATTTAAAAAAACAAAACAAAACAAAAAAAAGGTATAGCAGTATGACACCACTTTGCCATCGTTACTTTTCACGTCATTGAAGTTGCCGGTAAACGAAATTTAAATCGCCGAAAAACGTGGACCACTGACGGATCTCGTTGGTCGGACAGATTTGAGCATGGCGCACATTGACACAATTGTTCAAACCCTGCTGGATTTAGCTTCCCAGGTGGAGTTGAATAGTGTATCTGAATGTGATGCTCGGGACCGAGTTGAGCAGGTATTCTGCCGTCCCAGATACGGACGCAAACAAGGTTGCCCTAGCCAACCTGTTGTCAGTTATGGAACACCTTGATGCACCAGCACAACATCAAAGCTAAAGCTATTTGTTACATGGGTGGAGGAACAGCTGTTTGGCGTCGGCCACCAGTCCATCCGTCGCAGGATGCGATGCAACGGATCATTGCTTCCGTTCGGCGTCGGCCACCAGTCCATCCAACGAAGGATGCGAAGCAACAGATCAATCCGTCGACTGGTGGCAGATGCTGGTGCGAGATCTGTCAGTGGTCCACGTTTTTCGGCGATTTAAATCTCGATTACCGGCAACTTCAATGACGTGAAAGAAGTAACGATGGCAAAGTGGTGTCATACCACCATACCTTTTTTTTCTTTTCATTTCTTTTTAAATAAAAAAAAAAAAAAAAAAAATATATATATATATATATATATATATATATATATATATATATATATATATCTTTCTTAAATTCACAAACATTAGAATTTACACATAACAGGAGGCAAATGACACTTGGCGTCATACCGCCATACCCACAGAGGAGGTGGAGAGCTGCTGACGTCACTTTCCTGTGCCGCGCGCTTACTTTGAGATTGCGATTTCGTTTTCGAGTTGTGGTAACTCTTGTGCAGGGCAGGACCACGAAAATTAAAAAGCAATGCCCTCAGTTTTCTTTTTGATTGTGGCATAAAAGGTGCGACACGAATAAGAAAATGAAAATGCATATAGGAATATTTATTAATGATTTTAATTATGAGTCAAATAATGCAGTTTTGTTCTTAAAATGAAAAAGCATTCTGCTATTGCTTTTTCATTTTTGAATTTTACATTTCATATTGAATCTTGGTAACTCTTTGCTGGTGCATGTTTTGAAAATTAAATCTCAAATGTGTTTTCCTTTTTCATTTGAATTAAGTACAAGAATGAGCAGTCTTGAAGAAGAAAATGAAAATGCAGATTGAATGACTTATTAACCATTTTAATTATGAGTCAAATAATGCAGCTTCGTTCTTAAAATTTAAAAGCATTTCTGCTATTGCATTTTTATTTGGATTATGGTAACTATCTGCTTCCATAGTTACACCTGTGTTACAGAATAGTAAATGCTTCAGCAGTGTTTTATGAGGGTGTTTTTTTTTTTGTTGTTGAAAGTGAAAATGTTGTTTTGAAAATGACTGCTTACAGGTCCATCTGTTTACTCTAACCAAGCACCGGTTTAATTCTTCAGGAATTGTTGACTTTAAAGAGTCACGTTAATGTTCATTAATTCATGGAAGTGAAGAATAATTAAAGTAAATTTTAAAGTAACCTTGTGCTTCTGTGTTTCTCAATGTTTCAACAACTTTGTTCTGAACATAGTTAAGTTCTTTCACATGGCTACTTTTATTTAACAGCTCTTTGCACACACGACCTTCAGGTCAAAAAGTAAATTCAGTAAATAGCATCACCGTAAGGATTGCGTAATAACAGAAACAAAGGAGTGCAGTAAATAACCAATATCCCTGTGTATTTTTAAAAGGAACACTAGAGATTTAACAACACACAAAATAACAGGAGGTTCACAACAATTTAGTGTCCATTCTCTGGATAGGGTCAGGGGGAGGCGCACTGCAGTGGAATAAGTGTCCATCCTGTGGAGAGGGTCGGGTGGTTTAGAGAGATGCAGTGATGGCCTCTCTTAGGTGCAAATACAAGTTCACAGCCTGATACGGATCTGTTGGTGGAGCAAGATGGGACTCAGCCATAAAGATGATACAGAGTTCATAAATATCTGGATTACATGGTACAGCCAGCCGAAAGACACATTCATTTTTGCACAGTTGAATGTGTTCATCTTCAACAGGGGAGAGAAAATCTGTTGTTCGGTCAAGTTCAGGAACAGCATGCATCACATTAGGCCGACCGATGGGGACGTTCAGGTTTCTTGATGGCCTGATGTTGTGTGCATTCCACAACTGTGCAGTGTCATCCAACTCATCCTGTAGAAAATGTATACATTTAGGAAGAGCTGTGCCAGCAGAACATAAATAAAACACTAAATTACAGCATTCATACATGAGCAACCCCCCTCTTTCTCCCTCCCTGTCTCTGTTCATCCCTCCCCCCCCCCTCTTTCTCCCCATCTCTTATCCTCTCTGTTTCTACCCTTCTGTTCCATATCTCTCCCCTTCCATCTCTGTTCCTTTCCCTGTGCTACCCCTTCTCTTTAGCATTCTTTTTCCTTTCCTCCCGTCTCTGTCTGTCTTTCTTCCCAACACCCCCTTTCCCGTTTCTGTCCTCCCTCCCCTCTCTCTCACTCACATACACATGCGCACAAAATGAAAATAAAACATTATTCATGAACTCACCTGTATAGAGGCCCATACAACAAAACTGCAGGAGACTTTTGTCCAGAAACTCGCCATCAAAATGCCCGTTGTCTCTGAGGTCTGAAAACAAGGCTAACCAGAACTCCATGCGCTGGCCACGCAGGAAACCCCACCAATATTCAATTCTTTGATTGGCGGTGCTGGCCCCCTCCAAGTAACTATCGAGGGTGTCGTCTGGTTGAACAGGGACGAGGAAACGCTGGAAGCCTCTAACATGGCCATTTTCGGTTCCAAGGTCGCCTCGAACAACTCTAGGGCACCCCCCAAAACGCTGTACCGTTTCTATGTAGCACCCTCCAATTACTTTTGGGTCACTACTTGTTGTGTAAGCATTGAGCCAGATTATTTTTCTTGAAAAGCCATCGATACATCCATTCACACAAATACCATATGGCTTCAGTTCATCATATGAGTCCAGGTGCCAGATGAAGTTGAGAAGTTTGAGAAGTAATTCCTGCATCTGAGACGCCCCGCTTGCCTTAATGACACTCCTCTTGGATCCAGCTCCTTCAAAACCAAACGCACAGACTCTTTTCTCACACGCAGTCCATTTTCTCTGCATTTAGCATACATCCACCTGTACCCGTGAAGCTGCCCGGGGTAATGTAGCTGGTTGCTAATGGATTCAAACAGGATCGCCAGGTCGGAATAGGCTTTGCGTGACACGAGTCCCCTTGGAATGTACAGCTGCATCCCACTCTAGACTCATCAAACCCGACAAAGAAAACAAATCCTGAGTCACTAAATATTAAGAAGATGATTAAAAGGATTGGTATGTTTGATGTATGGAGGGATTTTCATCCATCCACTAAACAATTGACTTTTTACTCTCACCCTCATTCAGTTTACTCGAGGATCGATTATTTCTTTATGTTCAGAACAGACAGACACAGGGTTTTAGATTGTAGAATTGGTGTTGGCGACATATCAGATTACTCAGGTGTATATGTGAAAATAAATGTAGGTGTCCCACACAAAAACACTATTTGGAGACTCAACACCTCCCTATTAAATGACACCCGATTTGAAGATTACATTAGGAAAGAAATTAAGGAATATACAGACCTTAACGGTAGCACAGTGACGTCACAGAGTATTTTATGGGATGCTGGAAAAGCAGTATTGCGTTGCGTGGAAAGATTATAAGTTGGGCATCACAAAGGAAAAAAGAAAAACTTAAACACCTTAACGACTTGACAAGTAAATTAGACTCACTGGAACGGAAGCATGTAGAGACTAACGACCCCACCTTATTGGAACAAATAACCGTAGTAAAATCAGAACTAAATAAGAAACTGAACGACCAGGAGGAACTTACACTTAAGTATATCAAACAAACCCACTATGAAAATGGACCCCGTGCTAAAAAAACTCTTAGCCTGGAGACTTAAAAAACAACAGTCTGGAAGATCCATATATAAAGTAAAGGACCCGGTCACCAACCAGATGTGTTATAAGCCAGAAGCAATACATAAGTCTTTTGAATCATACTACAGGAATTTATACACTCAACCCGAATTAGCAGAAGCAGTAACAGTCAATCAATTTTTTGAAATCCCTAGACCTGCCATCTATTGTCACAGAACAAAATAAGTGCTTAACTACAGAGATTACAAATGCAGAGGTCGACAAGGCAATTTCTAAACTGAAAACAAGCAAAGCAGCCGGGGGAGATGGACTACCAGCAGAATGGTATAAGACTTTTAGGTACTCTCTGACCCCACTGCTATTTATTAAATTGTTTTACCTATGTCTTAAAAGGTGGCGAGACCCCACCATCTTGGAAACAGGCCATATTATCTGTAATACTGAAACCAGGGAAAGCTAGGACAGATTGCAGCTCATACAGACCTATCTCAGTTTTAAACACTGATTATAAAATTTTCACTTCAATTATTGTCAACACACTAGAAAATATTATCCCTGACCTAATTGACACGGACCAGACAGGTTTTGTTAAAAATAGACAAACACAAGACAATGTTAGGCGAGCTATACATCTGTTACATATAATGAGCAAAGGAAACACAATGTCCTTAGCAATTAGCTTTGACACAGAAAAAGCTTTTGACTCTGTTCTATGGGAATTTTTATACCTGGTCCTGCAACGTTTTGGCTTTAACAATACAGTTATAAAATGTTTAAAATTCACCTGTGGCCCGGATCAGAATAAATGGCAGTCTTTCAGGTACAATCTGTTTGGAGAGGGGTTGCTGACAGGGCTGCCCACTGAGCCCCATCTTGTTTGCTCTATTTATAGAGCTACTTGTTCAAAAGATTAGGGAAGACCCAGAAATCATGGGAATACTATTCAAGGGGAAAGAATATAAGACATGTTTATATGCAGATGACATCCTGGTGACTTTATCCGACCCGGATACCAGTCTCCCTAAATGAATGCCCTCCTTCGACCAATGTGGTTCATATTCGGGATACAAATTGAACATAGAGAAAACTCAAACTCTTACTTTGAATTACATACCTCAAGAAAACATACGTAAGTCCTTTAAATTTAAATGGAAAACCAGAATTTTGAAATACCTAGGTCTTCATATTCCCAAGACCCCCAAAGATTTATATAGTGTAAACTACGGTAGCATCACGACCAAAATTAAAAATGATCTGGACAGTTGGACCCCCCTAGTACTTGATTTTTACAACCGAAAAGATACTTAAAAAATGGTTATTTTACCACAATTGTTATTTCTACTCCAATCGCTACCTGTAGAAATATCCAATAAGAAATTCAGTGAATGGAATCGGATCATTTCTAGATTCATATGGCAGAACAAGAAACCAAGGGTACGCTACAAAACATTACACTTAACAGGGAGGGATGTCACTCCCATGCTTGGAGGACTTCTATAAAGCAGCACAACTGCAGTATATAGTCTACTGGTACAGGGTGGGTTACGATGCAAAATGGAAGGAGCTAGAATTTGACCAACTAGATATCCCACTTCAATCTCTGCTGGGTGACAAAGCTTTCAAGACTATATACTCTAATAACCTATGTGATGTTATAACAACTCCCCTAAATATTTGGTACAAAGAGATGAGCAAAGCGCACCTGGAAAAAAAATCTCGGTTATTAAGATGGGTCGAACATGATAGAGATTTCAAACCAGCACAACTTGACTTGAGATTTAAAGAGCTGACTCGTAGAGGCATTACTTCATACTGTGTAATTACATCTGTCTCAGGCCTTGACAGTTTCCAACAACTACAAGCAAACCACAATCTAGACAAACAAGACTTGCTGACTTTGCAGCTTCGGCATCACTTTAATAAAAATATCAAATTCTAATAAAAAAAAAAGGGTGACACAGACCTCATCGATATTCTAATAAGTGCATATAAAGGTAAAATTCATAATAAAGTGGTCTCCAGAATATACTCCTGCCTACAATCACACAAAAAGACATCAACATTATATGTCAAAAGTGCCTGGGAGAAAGAAGCAAATATAATCTTAACAGAAGACCACTGCTTTAATCTCTTAAACCCTATGTATGGAGAGTGAGGAGAGTTGTTTGGGAAGCGTTAGTAAGAGCAAAAAAATGGACAGTGGGACAATGGAAAACGAAATGTTTTACATAGAATTATGTAAAACATTTCGTAGAAGTATGTAGAATTACATAAAACACAAAACATATCACACACACACATAATTCCAACAATGAGCGGAATAGAAAACGGATGATTCGGAGGGAGTCAAAAAAGCATTTCATCAATGGCGAGTGAGTTTTATTTTCTCATTAACACACGGCGCCTATTCAAAGTTCAGTAGATCAAGTTAAAATATGACTCAAGGTCGCTTGTTCTTTTCAGCTTTTTTTTTTTTTTTATCATTCTTATTATTGATAGTTCTTTTGTAAAAGCCATCCGTTCTGCTCTTCATTGATTGTTGTGTAAAAATATGTAAGTAACCCTTTTCAATGTATAGCTTTTATATAGCTAATGGTCTTACAGGTAATAATTTGATGAATATTTAGGACCTCCCTTCAGTAGTGCAATGGAACTTTGTTCTATGCTCGCAATTAGCTGTTCATGTCGACCTATGTTTGCAACATTTTAATGCAGTTCCATTTACTGAAGCTTCAGTGTCAATGTACCATTGTAGCTATTCTATGTGAAAAGGATGTTGTGTTTTTTCCTGCTGCAATAGATAATCAGTTGTTTTTCAACTGGAAAGGAAAGCCCTGACCGGTGGTGATGGACCAGAAGCACCTGCGAGACATCCTTCATGAGTGCCACGATAATGCTGGTCACTTGGGCACAAGGAGAACCCTGGAAAAGGTTCTGGCATCGTGTCATTGGGGGACTTTGTGCGAGGATGTTAAAAAATGGGTGAGAGCTCTTGACTGAGTTATTAATGAATGGACAGGAATGCTTGACTGTTCTGATTTAGCGCATGGCATACCCCTAAAATCATTCAATAATATTTTTTTTGGGGGGGTGGGGGGGGGGGTGACAGAAGACTTTCTTAATAAAGTCACAAGGAGTAGGCATTTTTCACCATTTGCTCTCTGGTTCTGGTGAACTCCCAAGGAAAAAAAACCCACAAAACAATCAGTCAAGTATTTAAGCGAGTCATGTGCTAAATCACATATTGCTTTAAAAGTGCAGTATACAGTAGTGTCTAAGAATTGAAATGATTGTCATAGTCTACACAACAGCTTGTTTTAAAGGTTGTGGAGTGTCCCCAATGTCAGCGCAGCAACAAGATCAAGACAGCTGCACCTGTGTTGCATCCAGTTGTGGTGAAGGAGGCATGGAGCGTTCTTGGAATGGATCTAACTCAGGGGTGTCCAAACTTTTTTCACTGAGGGCCACATACATAAAAATATAGGAGGGGCTGGGCCACTTACTAGAAATTAGGTATACAGCCCTAACTTTAGTGTTTTAAAGTTAGAAAAATCAATTAAAAGTGGTCAAATATGTTATACTGTTGAATATAATTAAAGACAAAACTGCCTTCATCACAGCTTTCCATAAATGGATCTTTATTGATTTATTCAGAAAAAGCTTTGGTAGCTCATTTTCAGAACAGCAGCCTCAGATTTCTTCTTAGACATAAGATTTACAGTACAGAGAAAAAACAATAAAGGGAAAAATGGGACGGGTAAATTTCAAGCTTGTTATTTAAGTTATTAGGCTTAGCAACACAGCTATTAACGTTCGTTTGAAACGGTTGTCAACATTAACAGACTGAACTGGACTTAATAACAGGAGTGCTGCATTATTCTGGTGAGTGTCAGCTGCGCTGGGCGTGTAAACCGGGCCATCCAGCTGCGGTGCTGATCCGACGCCACTCGTGTCAAAAATCCTGACAAATGTCACTTGATCAAGGAGGAAATCTGCATCAGATGAGATCAGCTGACTTTGCGTGTGCAGTGTGTACGCTGTGCACAGCGGTGTGCACTCTGTGTTAACAAGAAAAACGCATCTAAGAAAGTGGTGCGCAAAAGCAGGGTAGTGACAGAATTAATGCGCATTATTGATATTTGTCGCGTGTGTACCTGCACATGCATGCTTATTAACACACGGGTACTGTGGAATATATTTTTTACTCACTTAAAGTGGGAACTGCATTGCACTCAGTGTTGAGCAGCTCCCCCTGGTGTTAAACTGAAGAAGTGCAATACACTCAGTCAAAAGTTGACTTGCGGGCCATATTCTATTGATAACATTTGTTGCGGGCCAATTAAAAATGGACTGCGGGCCGGAGTTGGCACGTGGGCCGTAGTTTGGACACCCCTGCTCTAAAGCATAGTATTAAGGGGACAGTGTCATTGTATGGGCATTGCGTATGACAATGTCCATTGTTTGTAGACTAATTTCCTGTACTACTGTGCTAAGGTGGTAGGCCAAGTGCTAAATCTGGCCTCCAACATGCTTTTTACTCTTTCACAGATGACATACTCATCATTTCGGTTCTGAACAGTATTTATTGACTGAAAAACAGGACCCCGTTTACTTGTGTACAAGCAGAGTAGTCAAGAAAGTTGTAATCATTTACATGTCCATTCTACAGTGTAACACTGGACGTGTTTACGTTTGACTATCTCCTTAAATATAAAACCACCACAAATGTGTTAATGACTTTTATAATTTCCTTTATATAATATACAAACGTATTAGTATGATCCAGGGAAAATTCCATGTTTGTTTGCGAAACTCATTGGAAGAATGAAGAAAATCTGTTTGATTGTTATTGTCATGAACATGAATCACAAAACATATTTTGTTTTTTGTTTTTGTTTTTTTCATGTGTCACTTTAACAGAGACAACACCATCTGTAATTACTATGTTTGGTTGCATTTCCCTGGCAGGCAAAGATAGATGGAAGAGACATCCTTCTGGGTGGAAAATGGGACTGGCTTGTCTGTGGATGGTGGAGGCTCGCTGGGCTCATCAATCCGTCCATCCATTCACCTTGTTCGTCTCATCCTGACTGCAGCACGCCACTGTGGAGGCTTGACATAACACACATTAGATTAATAACAGAAAAGCAAAATGTGACTTATGGTGTATTATTTAGTGTGCTTCAGTTGTAATTCTCATAATAATGACTGTTTTGCTGGCTTCACACAATATATATAATTGGCCTGTCTTAGTTAAAAGCCCACTCACCACGACAAGGTGAAGGCCAAGAGTGGGAACACAAACACAGACCAGAAACGAACAGGACAAATCCAGACAAGACTACAAAAAACACAAACACAAATATCAATCACTTTGACCACTATCTTTTTTCACAAGAACTTTTATTTCTTTACAAATTGAACCTTAGATTGTGTCACAACAAATTAAATAAACCCTTGAAACAGCCAACAAAACATGAAACAACAACACTTCATCAATATTATAATGAGTATCCTCATAAATGATTTCAAGATAACTTTCAACACTTTCTTACAAAAACATTTTTACGTCTGCCGTAACGATTTTCAGGTTTTTTTCATGTGAATATTTTAACATTGAACATGTTAACTGAACAGTCAATCCCTTCATTGTTGCTCTGACCTCTTCATCATTTGTGACCTCTTCATCATTGGTGATCTCTACATCATTTGTGACCTCTACATCTCCATTAGACACAATATGGCTGTCGCATGGCTCCTGAATCACTAGAAAACTGTCTTTTTCCAAGTTCTCTGACACCTGTCTCACTTACCTTTTGTTTGGTAGACATGCTCTTACTTGATTTGAAGAAACTAAAAATGGTTGGGGGCGACACTCACAGCAAGAAGCTTGTAGGTTCAATTCCGGGGCCCGGGTCTGGGACCTTTCTGTGTGGAGTTTGCATGTTCTCCCTGTGTCTGCGTGGGTTCTGTCCGGGTTCTCCGGCTTCCTCCCACACTCCAAAAACATGCACGTGAGGTCAATTGAACATTCTAAATTGTCCGTAGGTGTGCATGTGAGTGTGAATGGTTGTTTGTCTCTCTGTGGCCCTGCGATGAACTGGCAACTTGTCCAGGGTGTCACCCTGCCTTCGCCCTAAGACAGCTGGGATAGCTGGGACCCTGAATATGAATAAGCGGGTATAGAAGATGAATGAATGAAATCTTTATTGAATGAATGACACATTTTATTTCACTCGTGGTTTATGTAATTATTATTTTTTGCTCCATGGCTTTCATGATTCAGCATTACATGTTAAGCGTGATGAATTGCATGAAAAGAGAGAGCACTCGCTGATAAATTAACATGGTGTGCTGTTTAATTCCATGAGGACGACAAAATATTTGCAAATTTGTGTTCGCTACACACACACGGACGTACGTACGTAAAAACGTCAGTGGCATAAAAGTGCCTTACAGTCATTTCATTAATCATTCTAACCGAAGTAACGTGGGTCCTTTGCACCCTTTGCCTGTTGATCGGGTGACACAGTTAATTGCAGCACAGGTCAGCATTTTCTCGGCCACTGCAGATAAGCCAAAAGTTGACCGGTCGACAGGTGCAAGAGAAAGGGAGGAACTTTCAAGATCGTTCAGTTTTTATTTCTTATTTTTTAGTTCTGATGAAATAAATAGACCAATCATTTCATTACTTTGTCTGCTTTCCAAAGAGGTTATTAATTAAAAAATATGTGTGGCAGTGCTGTTATGGTCCATAGAGAGTTGCTTCAAAGAATTATTATTTATTATTCAGTTCATTGCTCACTTGTTTAATACACAAATAATAGTATATTATTATAATAATACTATTTTATTAATAATAATAATAATAATAATAATAATAATAATAATCATCATCATCATCATCATCATCATCATCATCATCATCATCATTATTATTTATAAAATTTCAAAACAACAATCGTCAGTTGTTCCGTAAAAAATACATTCATTTCCACGTGGAATTTTGTACGGTTCATGAGCGCACGTCTGTCAGTGACGGTCTCCACACTGACACAACTGCGCATGCTCTATTATCCCAACAATGCGGAAGTCAAAAACATTTTGGGAGCCATGCGCTGGGTGAGCAACTTCATTGAAAGGAATGGAACGCCATCTTGGACTCTGGGGGCTTGCCGCACTGTCACGCAGGTTGTGACGTAGCGGGCCGGCGACGCCGACAGGTATGATGTGAATGATTGACAGCTACCATTCGTTCCCGTTAGCGAGAGGATTAAAAACAAACAGACACCATAATGGCATCAAAAAGGAGTTATCCCAGCGGTGCGGAAAAACGGAAGGAAAAGAAAACCTTGCAAGAAAAACTTGCAAAGGGGAAAGGTAAGTTATTTGTTTGTGATGTGGGCTGGAGAGGTGGAGGGGAAACGCTGTTGTCCCCCCAATTTTGTTTATTTGTCCTGCTAGCCAGCTAGCTAGCTAGCGTTGGATAAATGTTAGCTGGCTGGCTAATATTTGTTCATCATGAATCAGCGTTTTTGTTTGTTTTATGAAAGTTGACCATATCCTGCCATGTTGGCCTATCCTGCCATGGGAATGACTGATTGACTCCACACCCGTTTATTCACATTCTAACAGGGAGGGAGGGCATGTTGTTGTAGTTGTTGTTACTGCGGTCAAGTGAGCCGCCGTTCGTCCTAGCGCAGTCAAGCCAGCCGCTTCTACATTTTCATTGCGCCCGTGTTGCCGTACTTACTGCGAGAGTCCACTGAGAAAGTCAGCGCTTAGTTCAATGGCAAGCGTGTTAACTTCCGGTTTTAAAATTAAGTATCTCTCTCTCTCTCTCTCTCTGATTTTTTTTGTTTTGTTTCAATTTTTACTGTTCAATAACATCAAATTGATCCATAGGTTCTGACAATGATTTGTACAGTTGACCTGAGGAACACCATGACTACATCCTCAGTTATTTTCAAAGATTTTTACTGTAGCATTTTGGAGATATTAAGCCTCAAAGTTGTTGTTTTTTAGCTTTTCAAACGGGCAAAAACGACCTTGTATCCCATTTTTACTGTATAATAAAATACAATTGCTCCATAAGTTCTGACAATGGTTGGTACAGTTGACGGGTGGTGGTATCCCTCTTTTTTTGGTTTTAGTTTGCTGTGTCGTCGCCACCCAATTTTGACTGCCCACTGGGATGTGCACGTGTGATTGGGGTGACTCCCTTGGGCTTCCGTCCCCATCCAACCTGCTCCGCTATATCTAGGTGGCCTCAGCCCTGAACACCATCATCACATCCCGTGAGTCGTCTTCTTTCTGTTGCCCCCCCCACCCCCCTCCCCGTGTGGTGTCAGCCTGTCCTGCTTTTGTTTGACCCGTTTCTCCCCCCTTATTTGAATCGTTGGCCTCCTTTATTTTGAAGATCCTTTCCCTTTTTTTTGAGTTTGATGTTGAAGTTGATTCGCTCATTTGCTTTGATATTTATGGTTTAAGTCTCCCCCCTTGTTCGTACATTGTTTGTGTTGAACGGTGCTTCCCCCTCCCCCCCCTGTGTCTTTTTGGTATTGGTAGTTTACTTATAAATTTGTTTTCCTTTTTCTGAGTTTTAGTTAATTTAAATTCGTAACTAAACCGTAAATTCCTGTCTAGATGCATTTCCTTCAATTATAATAAAGCCTTGTCTGTTTTTTTTGCAAACCACGTCTCAGCTCATTTGTACACGAAACCTGTGTGCTTTTCATTATTTTATTTCCTCAACAAACAACTTGAGGTGGCGTTGTCGTCCATATCCTTACCCCTTAACAATAACCCCCTTGCATTCTGTAAACTCGTCAACATCATCATCTTCCCCTCCCCCACACTGCTCCTTTCTGTTGCCACACTTACGTCGCCACCGCTGACCCTCAGACAGCAGGCGTGCGTGCGTGCGTGCGTGCGTGTGTGTGTGTGTGTGTATTTCAGTACATGTGACAGATTTTAGGGAACTTTTAGTAACCAACTGTTTATCTTTTCTTTTGTAGTCGCTGAGAGCTGCTGGTGGTGGCGGTGTCCCGGGTGGTGGGCCCCTTCGAGTACTGTGACCCGGGATTGTGGTTGTTTTCTTCTTTTTTTTTGCACTTCACTTTCTTTGCAGGTGTGTCACGTGTGAGTGGGGTGTTCCTTGTTTTCTTTGGTTCCTCCCCCGTTTGGCCCCCTCATCGGTAAGCCTCAGTTTCTACACCAAGAATAAGGAGCTCAGTAGCTCCGTTTTAAGTGTTGGTCTGTTTGTTCCTTTTATTTTTAAATGTTGAATAAAAGTTCGTTTCTTATTTTAAACATTCTGAACCACGTCTCCTACTCCTTCCTCGTAGAACTTACCTGTGTGCCTAATTATTACTTTTGTGTTTAGTAGAACTCCCTGGGTGAAATTCCCAGGGTGGCGTTGTCGGTTCCTTTTCATTTTGTTAAATTCCCAATATTAAATCTTGCTTTATCAGATAGCCATAACCACTCTCATCGCCACAGGATATTTGAGTCAACTGAGTCAAACTGTCGTGTCTACTTTCCAGTCTCAATAAACATGTTCACCACTGCTGCTTCTTAAATGGAGGTTTGTCGGGGGTTTTCCCTTTTTAGAAGCAAGCCACATATTTTGTGTCTTTCCACCACAAGACATTGGCTTTTGTCACTCTCTTCGTCGTATTGGGAAAAAGTGGCATATCGGACTTTCCCGCCGCGAGTCGCTCGTCAACATACTGCTGTGAAAGAGGGGTGACGTCACAGAACGCGAGGTGCATTTAGGTGCTGCTGCATAAAACTAAAAGATTTTCCTGGGCAAATATTCATTTGACAGACGTAAACGAAGTGAAATATGACTTCAATTTAAGTTTGTTTTAGTTTGTTTTTATAAACACACAAAAAAGTTTGAGTTAGTTATCGTTTTTGAAAAAAGTTCTTGACTTCTACTTTAGAGATATTGATGACGAGTTGTTGTATATAAACGGTGTGACTATGTGGTTCGGCAAGCGGTGGTGCTGTCTGTACATAGCTTAGCAAACGGCTAGCGCTAGCACCCCCTTTCAATGCCTGAGTGAAAAGATCCACACGGAGTGTTATGACCCACGGGTGGGTCTAGGTGCCTCTATCTTTGTGTCTGTGTGTGTGTGTGTGTGTGTGTGTGTGTGTCTGACAGTGGACGACGCCTTGCAGGTGCGGTCCTGGATGTCGGCTGCTGATTGGACGCGCCACGGCTGAGAAGGAGGAGCAGTCGAGCCAGCCTGACGGTCGTCCCTCCTCCGCTCCCAACTCTGCAGTTAGTCACTTCTGAAATGGTGTTAGAGCACGCAGCCGTAGGTAGTGATGGCCGATCGAGGCTTTGTTGAAGCTTCGACACTTGTTTCAAAAAATGGTTCATTACTCGAGGCTTCAATGACACAGTGCTCGAGGAGGTCATCTAGTGCTCAATAAAGTGAAGGGCAATGGAAACCTGTTCATTGATTCATAGGTTGTTTGGGATTTGATTCGCCATGCATTCTTGTTGGACAACACGACATGCTTGTATGGTTCAATGCTGACACAATAAAATAAAAATGAAAAATAAAGACAATGTCTCTTTTTTGGCACGACTGATTGTAGTAGACTATAGCTCTTATACTTAGCCTGACAGTTTGTGCAATGAATTATATTATATCCTAAAACAAGACTAAATAGCCCATAGTTTAAAAATATGTTCAATAGTAAGTGTTCAGTGGGTCAGATGTCAAATGTGATCTATTTAAAATGTAGAATAGATGAGCTAAATAACACATATATAATACACACTGATGGGAATTGAACCGTCGCCTCAGTCTTGCAAGTCCAAGATTGTCATAATGTACCACAAACCCAAATCACACTCCCTTTTTTCATCTAAGCTGTTTGAGTAGCGTTAGCACACCGTGATTCCTCATCAACTACAGGCCTACACTTCAAATAATTATGAGAAAAATCCAACGTAAAGAGAGCACTTCCATTAGGAAATAGTCAACATGAAATTTCGTCCTCTACTGACACCTGCTGGTCAAATTGAATAGTTGCAAATATTGTGAAGAAGTTGTCATCTAATTCTAATCCTAAACAATATGGCCATTCCAAGTCAAGTATTAAGACAATTAATCAGGTTTGTACTGCTTGATTGAACACATTCATCCCGTTCCAGTGCACTAAAACCCACTTCCCTTCAGGACCGTGTCAGCGAAGCCAAAACTTCCTTGAGTGACGCTGTTTCCCAGCATGCAATGCGAGCTAGCGATTCACAATACTATTTCGTCACAAACATGGATGTAAAAAATAAAAAGGGACGAAAAATGAAACTTCAGGAACACCAACCATTGCAATACAAGCAGAACTGGGCCGAAGTTTTATATAAGTTTTATATTATGTACACCATAATACAGCCTTCTGGTGGACAAGCCCTACTATTTAAGGCGTGTCCTCCTATGGCACTTCCGTGGGTGGAAGCTCATCGTAGAGGTCACGTGCTGGTTGTGCGTCTCTCTACCGATTACCTCGGGGGGAGGTCTGAGACGAGATCGTTGCCCTTGCAGGGGATCTGATTCAGGTGAGTATATGGAAAACATAGGTCAAAGTGGTCAGTCGTAACAAGAGAAGCTTGCTAGCGGGAATAATGTACTACAAGTGAATGTCACACATTTTTTTTGTTTTGTATGAGCATTTAAAAAACAACATAATAATAATATGGATTTTGACCATGTATGTTTTGGAGTTCATTGAAAGAGGTTTATATTTATATATATATATATATATATATATATATATATATATATATACATATATGTATGTGCGAGTGTGTGTGTGTAACTTGTGTGTGTGTGTAACTAACTTATCTATTTCTATCCATCTATCAAACTTACTATCTAGGGATCTATCTACTACTAACTCTCAAAAAACTAACAGACAACCAAGAGCAACAAAACCAACCTACTGCAATTCGTATATTTTAGTGTGTGTGTGTGTGTGTGTGTGTGTGTGTGTATGTGTGTGTGTGTGTGTGTGGGGGGGGGGGGGGCGGGCACAGTGAGCACAGTGATGGTTCCAAAGCATAAAGTGTATCTTCAGTCTCGGTTGTATGTGTGGGAGTCCCTCGGGTTCAGCCCAGCTGATTTAGTGTTCGGTGAGAGGACCCTCGCGTCTGTTAAGGGGTAAGTGGCTTTCCGATGTTAAATGAGTAGAGAATAATGTGTTAGATTACGTCATTTTTTTTTCGTGAATGCTTGCATCGTGCTTGTGAAACTGCTCACAAAACTCTTGTCGCCAGCCAGTCTAAAATGAAGCGGCAGTTTGACAAGAAAGCTGTGGCTCGAGTTTTTGAGACAGGCGACCAAGTGTTGGTATTGTTGCCGTTACCCGGTTCCCGTTTGCAGGCTAATTTTTCTGGTCCGTATGTCGTGGAGCGCAAACTTTCCGATACAGATTATGTAGTGCACACTCCTGATAGAAAACGATCGTCCCGCATCTGCCACGTCAAAATGTTGAAAAGTTACGCCCGGTTCACACTGGACGTGGAAGCGCAGCGAAGCAAAGCGCCGTGAAGCAAAGCGCCGCGAAGCGAAGCGCCGCGAAGCGAAGCGCCGAGCGCTTCCATTCAGCGCCCATGTTAATCAATGAGTGCGTTTACATGCAGAGCTTAATCGGACTAAGCAATAATTCTGTTTTCTCGTCCAATCGGAGTTCTCACCTTGGTCCCCGTATCCATGCAGCTGAAAAATTCAAATTATTGACGGGAACGTGTCCTCCTCCCAACACTAGGGGGTGGAGTGAGTCTTTTCAGCCGGTCAGCTGCTTTCGGTTGACATATTAAATCTATTATGATATGGAACGATAGTTCATAATGTACGTGTTACTTGCTTTGCAGATAAGGTGTACCCTATTTCTTGTGCTCCTGGTTATTTTAAAAGGCAGACAAGAACGTTGTTTGCTGTTGGAGGGCTACAACAACACTTCGATGCTACGCTTTGTGCCGTCGCTACGGACCCCAAACTCTCGTTCTTGTTGGATTCGGGTTCGGAGCAGACTGGTGGGAGAGTTTGTGTACAGGTTTTGCAAAGGAACGGTGTTTTCAGTTATACACACGCTCATTAAAGTGCCGACCATGGAGGAAGCTGGTGCCGCTGCACGCCGTTTCCAGCAGAATAACAGCGAAATAACCAAAATAAAAACAAATCAGGAAAACATGTCTTTGCTGTGCTTTTATTTACAAAGTTAAAATTCTTCTAACTTACAAAAAATGTGAACGAAAAGGTAGAAATATAAATACGAAGGAATACGTATTTGTTCAGGGGTGCGCAAAGCCGGAGCCCTGCATTTGCTGCGCTACCCTTTTTAAAAAGGTCTCCGTTGCGCGTTATTTTAATATGTCCATCTCTTTTAAAAGCGAAAGCATCGCCCCGGTCTCATCCTCTCTCCAAATGTCAACATTCTTATTCGCGTTTGCCAGGTTGTTTCGCGCCGTCTGTTTTGTTAGACAACGTAGTTGTGCGGTCATGAGTCGCGAGAGCGAGGCGTGGCGCATGCGCACTCGCATTGTCCAGTTAATAGTCCGATTAAGGCGTATGCATGGCAGAGAAAATTCCAATCGCATTATCTGGGTGTCTCAATCGGAGTTCTCCGATTCCAATCGGAGTTCTCAAACTCCAATCATAATCGGAGTAAGGTGTTTACACGCACGTGAGTTCTCCGATCATAATCGGACTAAGGCAGTAATTCGATTTTCTCTAGTGCCATGTAAAGGCACTGAATGTAGTGGTTCAGACCAGACGCGAACAGGCGCGCGGCTCGTGCCATTCATTTCAATGGAAGCGGAAGCGCCGCGAAGCGGAAGCGCCGCGAAGCGGAGCGCCGACGGATTTCGCGAGCGAGGCTCCAACTGGTTCACACCAGACACGAACAGCTCCGCGACGGTCGACAAGCGCTTCTGCTCAGCTGCAGTCTTTTTTCCTTAAAAAAAAAAAAAAAAAAAAAAAAATCATTTTCATCATCGCCCCCCCTCGCCCCGTAGCCAGCCCGCTCCGTAGCTTACTTTTGTGTGTGTGTGTGTGTGTGTGTGTGTGTGTGTGTGTGTGTGTGTGTGTGTGTGTGTGTGTTTAATCTCTCTCGCACTCTGATACAATGTACTGACAAATATAACATACAATTATGATATATGATCGAATTTGTCATTCGGTTTTTATTTTGAAATTAGTTTATTTTGAAAATTACGTTACGTTGCTCGGAAGAATGTGTCGCCTGAGCCTCCGCCCCCTCCGTGCCCATTGGTGGAGGGAGGGCTCATTGAAAAAAAAAAAAAAAATCGGCGTTCCTTCGGTGCGCCTGGGAAACTCTGAAATTATGAATAACTTACGCTCGTTTTTGTCCCATTTGCCTGCATCAGCCCGTCATGATATTGTTAAATTAATTGAGAGCCACCCACTATTGTTTTCTGACCACCCCCGCCGTACGTCAGTTTAGCACCATGACAGAAGTAGAGGGACATGCCACAAGTAAGCAGCACGCACATAGAGTCAATATTGGGAAGTTAAGAAAGAAGCTTTGGTTCTCTTTCTGACAGTGCCCATCTTGATGATAATTTGGGGTCAGGTTTTTACAGACTATAATGCCCTCGTAGATGCGGTGGTCTCTGCTTCTCCAAGACTTCAATGTCCAGATTTGCCACAGGAAGGGGGGTTGATAATGATGTGTTGGCAGATGCATTATCACGTGTACATGTGGACTAGCTGCGGAATTCTTATTTCGGGGGAACTGAGGTGTTTCTTGTTTAGTTTTATTTGTAGGTATGTTAATAGGGTTTAGTTCTTAAGAGAGGGGGTGTTATGACCCACAGGTGGGTCTTGGTGCCTCTATGTTTTTTTTGTGTGTGTGTGTGTGTGTGTGTGTGTGTGTGTGAGAGAGAGAGAGAGAGAGAGAGAGTGGATGACGCCTTGCAGGTGCGGTCCTGGATGTCGGCTGCTGATTGGACGCACCGCGGCTGAGAAGGAGGAGCAGTCGAGCCAGCCTGACGGTCATCCCTCCTCCGCTCCCAACTCTGCAGTTAGTCACTTCTGAAATGGTGTTAGAGCACGCAGCCGTAGGGGTGGGCTGCCATTTTCTTTGTCCCCTCTTTTCTCCTGTTTATTAAGTATGTAGGGAGGTTAGCCTTTCTGTATTTGGGTTCTCTTTCTTTCTTTAGTTAGTTCTTAAGGCGAGCTAGTTGGAGTTTGGTTTATTATTTTGGCCTGGGCCCACCCTGAAGCCTTTGCTGCCCACCGGTTAAGTTGTTTTGTTTATTTCATTTACTGATTAATAAAATGTTTTTTGTTGAAACTGCCAACTGCAGTGAAAAATTAATGAGGCTTGGGAGTGGGGGAAGGTGTCCCACACATTGTGTCTCGGTCCCCCTCGACGGGACGTAACACAGAGTTTTTGCCGTGACAGCAGGTTGAGCTCCTACCGTATTACAGGTGACGTCGTCACGTTAGCCTGTTCCATCCCTGCTAATTTCTTTAAAGAACTACCGTAAGTAAACTTTTAAATTATAATACACTAATTGTAATTTCCTGCCAGTGGTTCTATATTGCAACAGTTGACGGCTCATATCAGCAGATAAGCAGCAACAATCTGGGCATTGCGGGTGATTCATAAATATGTCATTTCTTATTAATTAGCCCATAAGTGTTGTACACCAGTGTGACACCAAATGCTTGTTGCTGACAGCAGTGAAGAAATGACACTCTAGTGGTTCTGCACATTAGTATAAATAAAGTGATTCTCTATCATTACATCACAGGACGGCGGCACTCTGACAGATTCCATGAACCTGGACACTGATGATCCAGACTCCGGTCCAGATGACGCAACAGGCCACAGTGGAAATGGGTCAGAGGATGGACTGGCTGCTGAAAGGATACAGGTAGGTGGCGCTGTCATCCCAAGTTGTGCGGTGTGGAGGATCAGGGCCAAAGTTCCAGATGCTCACAGATGTGACTGTGGATTCAGGAGGAGTGTTTGAAGGCTGGACTCCCAACAGTGATTGGCTGCTGAGGACCTCTCAATCACAATCAGGTTTTTTAGTGGCTGTGAGATTGAAAGTGAGTGAACATCATTAAATAAAGAGCTCCTGCAGGGTCCAAATTTGACAAGTACACTGCTAGGTGTGCTGCTTCGTTTTCGCCAAGGCCCTGTAGCATTCATGACTGACATTGAGGGAACGTTTCATCAAGTAAGAGTTTCCAACCAGGATGTAAACTTCTTACGCTTCCTCTGGTGGCCAGATGGGGACATTACAAAGGACCTACAAGAGCACAGGATGCTGGTCCACATCTTTGGGGCAGTGTCATCCCCAAGCTGTGCTTCATTCGACGACAATCAGCATGACTTCCCAGCCGAGGTTATAAACACTGTTTGTCAAAATTTCTACGTGGATGATTGTCTAAAGGCCGTCAGCATGGTGGAACAAGCAATACATCTGTACCAGCAGCTAACAGACCTGTGCGGTAGAGGTGGATTTAAGCTCAATAAGTGGGTGAGCAATCATCGCTCGGTGCTGGCCGCCATTCCTGAAGAGCAGAGAGCTAAAGAGGTAAAAACACTTAACCTTGACAGAGACCAGCTCCCTATGGAGAGGGCCCTTGGAGCTCAGTGGGATGTACAGCAAGATACATTCACATTCAGCATCAGAACCAAGCTGGGATGGGATGAGGAAATCCCTCAGGTCATGGTACATCCCATATATAGTTTTTCAAGCGCCAAACTACAACAAAGGAACTCATCTATAACAAAACTACAACCTTGTAAGGGCAAAACCTACTTGTTTTAATTCTGATTAATAAACTAAAGCTTATTCGATTATCATTATGTTGTTTTTTTTAAACGCTCATACAAAACAAAAAAAGTGGAGGGAGAGTAGTCTGAATCGGGTTCTGGAGCATTGCTCTACCTCATCCATCGCACTCATGAGCGTCACATCCACTTGTAGTGCATCATTTCCGCCAGCAAGCTTCTCCTGTTAGACCTTCCCCGAGGTGGTTGGTGGGGTGACGAGCACCCAGCACGTGACCTCTACGATGAGCTTCTACCCATGGAAGTGCCATAGGAAGACACGGATTAAATAGTATGGCTTGTCCACCAGAAGGCTGTATTATGGTGTACATCCAGCTGTTTGACCTCATGCTCTCTGTTGACCTCCTCACTCAGTCCCTCAGTGATGTAGAGCTCAGTGTAGATGCTGTTGAGGAGTATGACTTCCTGCTTCTTCACCTTCAGTCACACGTTCACATTTCCTCTCCAGACTGATCTTCTGCTGCTGTAGAAGCTCCTGCAGACCACCAACCTCTGGAGCTGAGAGAAGGTTGGAGAAGAAAACATCAGTGTGACAGTGTGAGCATCATTTTCTGTCCACGACTTGAAGCTGAAAGCATCCAAACTCCATTTTTCAGCTGATGTGGTGAAGCTGCTGTTGTCTGACTGTTTGCTCTAAATGTCCTCCAGTGGATCTTCTGACTGGAGGTCCTGACCACGGTTATAATAGTTAACGAAAACGAACAAAATAACGAAAACTTCAATTGAAAAAAACAATTGTCACGTTGCCAGGGGTTAGGATTTTGGTACCTGTCTCGTTGGGGTTCGAAGCGAGCAGAGCTGAGACCATAAGGGTGACGTAGCAACGTTCAGGACACTGATTGGCCAAAGGCAGTCTTTCACGAAAGACCAAAACCGCCATTTTTAAATGCCTCGCGTGTGGATTTTTACATTAACACGTATTAAAAACTGAAAAGCTTATGAAACTGTACCATGGGTGAACAAAGAACTACAGACGTTTCTGTTCTCTGTGGCCGAAGAAAAAGCACAATGCAGACAGTTGTGCAGAAAGTTTAGTGTTAGCTAAAATATCGGGCACACAGACGTACTTATTATGTATACATTTCTTTCCATTGTAACAGGTCACTACAAGATCTGCAATCCATTACCTAGAATTGGTTTTCCTTAAACTGATGTACAGGATTACTAATCTGACTTTGATGGGCAAATTTGACAACAGAATACAATTATGAAGCACTAAAACACAGGACCACAAAACAATTAAATGCATCTTGAAATAATGATATGCTTTGTTAAATGAAATAAAATGGCATTTTCAACTAAGTAATAAAATAGTCGGTGGTGCAGTGGTTAGCGCTGCCGCCTCACAGCAAGAAGGTCGTGGGTTCGATTCTGGGGCCTGGACCTGGGACCTTTCTGTGTGGAGTTTGCATGTTCTCCCTGTGTCTGCGTGGGTTCTCTCCGGCTTCCTCCCACACTCCAAAAACATGCACGTGAGGTCAATTGAACGTTCTAAATTGTCCGTAGGTGTGCATGTGAGTGTGAATGGTTGTTTGTCTCTATGTGGCCCTGCGATGAACTGGCGACTTGTCCAGGGTGTCACCCTGCCTTCGCCCTAAGACAGCTGGGATAGGCTCCAGCAGACCCCCGTGACCCTGAATAGGAATAAGCGGGTATAGAAGATGAATGAATGAAATCTTTATTGAATGAATGACACATTTTATTTCACTCGTGGTTTATGTAATTATTATTTTTTGCTCCATAGCTTTCATGATTCAGCATTACATGTTAAGCGTGATGAATTGCATGAAAAGAGAGAGCACTCACTGATAAATTAACATGGTGTGCTGTTTAATTCCATGAGGACGACAAAATATTTGCAAATTTGTGTTAGCTACACACATTGACAGGTGCAAGAGAAAGGGAGGAACTTTCAGGGAGGAACTTTCAAGATCGTTGAGTTTTTATTTTTAATTTTTTTTTAGTTCTGATGAAATAAATAGACCAATCATTTCATTACTTTGTCTGCTTTCCAAAGAGAGTTGCTTCAAAGAATTATCATTTATTATTCAGTGGCACATTGCTCACTTGTTTAATACACAAATAATAGTATATTATTATAATAATACTATTTTATTAATATAATAATAATAATAATAATAATAATAATAATAATAATAATAATAATAATAATAATAATAATCATCATCATCATCATCATCATTTCTAAAATTTCCAAACAACAATCGTCAGTTGTTCCGTAAATGTGCACATGTTGAATTTTGTATGGTTCGTGAGCGCGCACGTCTGTCAGTGACGGTCTCCACACTGACACAACTGCGCATGCTCTATTATCCCATCAATGCGGAAGTCAAAAAGTTTTTGGGAGCCATGCGCTGGGTGAGCAACTTCATTGAAAGGAATGGGACGCCATCTTGGACTCTGGGGGCTTGCCGCACTGTCACGCAGGTTGTGACGTAGCGGGCCTGGCGACGCACAGGTATGACGTGAATGATTGACAGCTACCATTCGTTCCCGTTAGCGAGAGGATTAAAAACAAACAGACACCATAATGGCATCAAAAAGGAGTTATCCCAGCGGTGCGGAAAAACGGAAGGAAAAGAAAACTGATCAAGAAAAACTTGCAAAGGGGAAAGGTAAGTTATTTGTTTGTGATGTGGGCTGGAGAGGTGGAGGGGAAACGCTGTTGTCGCGCCCCCCCAAGTTTGTTTATTTGTCCTGCTAGCCAGCTAGCTAGCTAGCGTCGGATAAATGTTAGCTGGCTGGCTAATATTTGTTCGTCATGAATCAGCGTTTTTGTTTGTTTTATGAAAGTTGACCATGTCCTGCCAAGTTGGCCTATCCTGCCATGGGAATGACTGATTGACTCCACACCCGTTTATTCACATTCTAACAGGGAGGGAGGGAGGGAGGGCATGTTGTAGTAGTTGTTGTTGTGTCAGTCCCCTGTTATTTATGGTTCAGTGGAAGTTGTCTCTCATACGTTTGACTCTTAATGTTATTTTAGCCTTAACTTAGGATGAATTTACTGAGTTTGTATTTTGTAGGCCCTTCATTAGAAATGTGCTACTGTTTTAGAATTCAAAGAAATATTTTATGGAAATACTTTATTTGGCATGGTGTTGACTATTTTAGACTGTTGTGGCAGTGGGTCATTTATCTTAGTTTTATTACTTTAACTAGTACAGTGTGTAAAGTAATGCCAAAAACTCTTAAAAATGACAGTTTTGTAATTGGGTAAAAGCTTTAAAGGGACACTGCAACCATAATGTTTAATTTAAAAACAAATGAATTTTTAATTTTCCTATATTACTGCAACATCACTGTAATAATAAAATAGGAAAATGCGCTTCTGATCTGTTTTGCTTGATGATCTAATGAGCTTTGTCTCTGCAGGAGCAATTCTAAAATATGTTGGCGCTCCAGACATTGAGCCAGAGGGATCTCCCGAACATCCTGACCAGGAAGCTCCAGGACCAACACGTTCCTCAGAACCTCCTTCTGTCCAGGTGAATAATGTGTGTTATTCTTAGTAGCTAAGCTGATAAGTGTGGGACGAAACTAAGGCAATTAAGCATTATTTTGATTGTTGGTTTGCTTTTTAGTGTTGCACTTGTTGGTTTGTTGGATTTTCTTATTTAAAGTAAGCATTTTTTTTTTTTATGAATACTCAATCTGTTGTATTTATTGACATATAGAGGATTCTTTTCCTAGTATTATAGTGTTTGTTTGTTTTTAAATCAGTTTAACTTGCCTGAGTTGCTCAACTGAAGATGTTTAATTTTACCTGTAGCCTGTTTTGTTCACGAGGTGTAATAGATTGTGGAATCTTAGTAGACCTTAGTAGACGCACGCTGCTGAGAGTGGCAGCAATCAGCTCCGATGACCGTGGTGCTTGTAAATAAGGAAAATGCGCCATCTAGTGGGATGCAGCATGTTTATTCGTGTTGGAGCAATGACAAGTACTACTAACAAAACAAAAGATGCACAGGGTAAAAAAAATAATCATAAACTCAAGCCCAACAAAGATAACAGATGGGCATAACTGTAACATTACATAGTAATGATTACTAGTACTACCAAAATTTCTCTATTTTACTTTTCAACTCCAACTTGAACTATTCATCCCCTTTTTTCAGCAGCCATTAAGACAAAAGGATGACACTTATGCATTGCATCAAACTGTGATGCACAAAATCAATTAAATTAAATCAAAACAATAAATAAAGTGTGCATTAAACAGGGGGCAGTGCAATACAGTACAGGACTCAACTGATATAGTGCAGTTAGGCAGTATAGCCTATAACAGCTGTTTAGCATCCATAGTAATCCACAGTCAGTGCCATAATCATCCAGTCAGTGTCATATTCATCCATAGTCAGTATAATATATATGATATCGCGCAGACCCTCGTCCTCCACCACATTAATTGGCCTGCAAGCCGTAGCCACACCCATTTAGCCCCCGCTGTTGAAAGTTGGCGTGTGGTGGACGCGGCCAGTGGTCTCCGTGCCACACCATCCAACGTGGTTTGCTTTACCTCAGAAGGGGGCGGAGGGCTCTCCGCGTCAGCTGTATGCTTCGCAGACAAGTGAAACGTAAGACTGCTCGTACTCCGGTGGAAACTAAATACAGCTTTACAGTAAATGCATATCACTTTTGTCCTGTCAAGACTGCCATCTGGCAGGGTTTTGAAGTGGAACTTTCCATTTACAATTGACGCCTTATCCATATTAGTCCTTCCTAGTGCTCATCTACGCTCAGTGTCTTTTTCTTTTTTTTTGTTGTGCTTACAAGCCGGCTGCAAGCGTGTGACTGTGTGCTGTGAGTCAATTCATTTCCCGTTTCCACAATCTACGGAGCGGCCAAAGGTTCAAAAAGCACCGTGTGCGTTAATCGCGCGATGAAAAAAATTGTCGGCGATAAAGCGACGTTGACACCCTTACTTTTTATATGAAGAAACCGATCAAATTTTTCCAACTAATTGTTCACCACTTCTTTGAACTTGTGGATGAATGCTGTGCATCCCACATGGAACGCCAACCTTCCTCTGATATTTTCATGCTTAGTTTTTTCTGCCATTTGGCTTTGATGTATCCTGCGTTTGTTGCTGTTCTGTTTCTGAAGGCCCTGATAGATTTTAGAAATGATTTTTCTCTTCATCTTTTTACAGGCTTCGATCAGAATATCTATCACTATATTGCCCTCTCCAGATGATGTTGGTTTGATTCTTTTATCATAGTAATCTCTTAATTGCATGTATCGAAAGAAATCTTTGTTTCCTCGTCCAAATTCCTTTTTCAACTCTCCAAAACTTTTTAAAACCCTTGTGAACGAGTGTGCATACTGCAGTTATACTCCTATCCCACCATCGTCTGTACTCAATGTCTGTGGTTCCTGGTTCAAATCTGGGATCAAGAGAAGGCCACATTAGTAGTTTCCCTCCATATGGTTTTTCTTTTACCATCTTACTCCAGATAGCCGGTGTGTGCTTAATAATTTCATTTTGGTTTTGTTGAGCTGATTTAGTTCTTATGTCTCCTACTAATGCCAGTGTGAGAGTCGTTTCTCTGCCGGCCTCTATCTATTTCCATCGTGCCTGATATTGAGGGCAGCATGTACACATGTAACTTGTTGCCTGTGTATTTACCATAGGTTTCTATTATCAACATCAAATGAGGTAATGTTCTGTCCGGGTCTTGGAGAACCAAAATAATATCATCAGCAAAAAGCCCTGTTAGATGTCCCTGCTCTCCTATATGTATTCCTTTTAGATTGTTACTTTGTCTGATCATTTGTGCCAGCGGCTCAATGAACATAGCAAACAATGTAGCGCATAGGCAACATCCTTGACGAGTACCATTAATCTTTATCCTTGCCGTAGGTTCTTGGTTGAGACCTTGAATACACTGTATTAACTTTTCTTGGAACCCCAGTTTCCCAAGAACTTGATACAGAAATCTCCAATTCACACAGCCAAGGCTCACCAGTAACAGCTCGCAGGCCCTGCTTTTGGATCTGATCGATTATGTATAGGACCCGTCTAATGTCTTCTTGAGTCTGCCTACCTGTTAAAAAAGCTGACTGATTGGAAGTCCATCTCGTCCCCTTAAATTTCAAAGCGTAACGAACCTGTGTAGCCCGAGGAATTTTATTATAGTTTATTTCCTAGGGTGCAACTCCCCAGGTGGCGTTGTCAGGCAACCCCCCCTCCTCCCATTTTCCTTTATACCCACCATCAGAATTGTCTCCACCTCCGCCAGACCCTCCCCCTTGCCGTAGGTTCTTGGTAGAGACCTTGAATACACTGTATTAACTTTTCTTGGAACCCTAGTTTCCCAAGAACTTGATACAGAAATCTCCAATTCACACAGTCAAGGCTCACCAGTAACAACTTTTGGAGCTGATCTATTATGTATAGGACGGTCCTAGGGCTGGACGATATAGAAAAAAAGCATATCAATATAAAAAAAAGTCATATTGATCGATATCGATAATTATCAAAAAAATTTAAAACATATTTTAATTGCAGCGCTGGATGTTTTATACTATTACTTCATGACAGACTTTTAATAAAGAACACACGAGCACTGAATTCAAATTCAAACTTTTATTCAACCACCTTTTTTAAACACAACTGAATTGTTTGTTTGTTTTTATTATTATTATTATTATTATTATTATTATTATTATCATTATTATTATTATTATTATTTATTTATTTATTTATTTATTTATTTAAAAAAATAGGCTGAGATAGGGCTCGAACGTGCGACTCGACCAGAGGTCTGAAGTTGTGGCGGTTAACAGCTCGTTTTGCACTGATTCCCTGCACTCGTTGTACAGACGAGGAAGAGCTGTGTTTGAAAAATACTTGCAGTCTGGAACTTCATATCGCGGGTCAAGAGTGGCGAGAAGCTGTTTGAAGCCAAGCTTTTCAACGGTGGTTATTGGCAGCATATCCCTCGCTATGAAGCATGTTACTACATGGGTGATGTCCTTATGGCGCTTGGACGCTTTGTCGTATTTACTGCAAGAAGTCCAGTTTGGTCTGCTTTACTTGCTTGGTGCTGGCGCTGGCAGCGGATTCCTCCGACATCGTGGAGCCGCTGGGTCTGCGTTTGCGATTGGTTGGAGGAAGAAATGACCGTAATATTAAGCTACATGATTGGCTATGATGAAAAAGGAAGTGAAACTTTTTCTATCAAACTTTTTATCCACCCCTTTTTTTCCTATCGCAGCACACGTCTATCGATCGATATATATCGTTATGGAATTATCGTCCAGCCCTAGACGGTCCCGTCTAATGTTATCTTGAGTCTGCCTACCTGTTATAAAACCTGACTGATCCTCATCTATCAAGTCCGGCATAAAACTTTCAAGTCTTTTTGAGATGATTGAAGTAAAGATCTTCTAGTCAACATTTAAGATTGAAATGGGCCTATACGATTCACAAAGTTCCTTATTTTTCCCTTCTTTTGGAATAACTGGAATGACAGCCTCTTTCCATGAGGGAGGCCGTTTGCCCTCTGTCAGAGTCAGATTAAAAGAATTTAGGAGTATCGGGGTTAATTCTTCTCCAAATGTTTTATACCACTCACTAGGAAACCCATCACTACCTGGCGCTTTGGTTGATTTTAAGCCTGCTAATGGCAGCATCTATTTCTTTTTTGGTTATACTGGAAATGAGTTTTCTATTTTGCTCATCTCCAATGGCTGGTAGGTCCAATGAGTCAAGGAATTCTTTCATCTCACAATCTTCTTTAGCCGTGAGTTGGGTATATAGATTCTCATAGTAATCTTTAAAAACCCTCTCTATTTCTTCAGGTTCAAGTAGTAGCTGTTTCGTTAATGGGTCTCTAATTTTACATATTGCATGAGAAGCTTGCTGGGCCTTTATTCCTCTTGCTTAATATTTGGTTGATTTACAGCCTGATTCATAGTGGGTCTGTTTAATGAATTTCAGCTTTTTCTCAACATCTAGCCTCAAGACATCGTCTATTTCCCTTCTGACACCGATTATTTGTTGTGACACTGTATCGTCCTTATTGCTTTTGTGTTGCTGTTCCAGAGTTGTTCATTGGTTTACCAGCTTCTTGTAACCTTCTTCTTTATGTGGCAGGTGGGTTTGCCCCCACCTTCGCGTCATCAATCACACCTGCGCCGGAGTGCAATCTTTGCGTCCCTCAGTGCGTTTACATGGTACTAGAGAAATTTGAATTATTGCCTTAGTCCGATTATGATCGGAGTTTGAGAACTCCGATTGGAATCGGAGAACTCCGATTGAGACACCCAGATAATGCGATTGGAATTCTAATTTCTCGGCCATGTATACGCCTTAGTCGGACGATTAACTGGACAACGCAAGTGCGCACGCGCCACCGCACAACTACGTCGTCTAACAAAACAGACGGCGTGAAACAACCAGCAAACGCGAATAAGAATGTTGACATTTGGAGAGAGGATGAGACCGGGGCGATGCTTTCTCTTCTAAAAGAGATGGACATATTAAAATAACACACAACAGAGACCTTTTTTAAAAGGGTAGCGCAGCAAATGCAGGGCTCCGGCTTTGCGCAGCCCTGAACAAATACGTATTTGTTCGTATTTATATTTCTACCTTTTCGTTCACATTTTTTGTAAGTTAGAAGAATTTCAACTTGTAAATAAAAGCACAGCAAAGACATGTTTTTCTGATTTGTTTTCATTTCGATAATTTCGCTGTTATTCTGCTGGAAACGGCACAAGCTTCCTCCACGGTCGGCTCTTTAATGAGCGTGTGTATAACTGAAGACACCGTTCCTTTGCAAAACCTGTACACAAACTCTCCCACCAGTCTGCGCAGAACCCGCATCCAACAAGAACGAGAGTTTGGGGTCCGTGGCGACGGCACAAAGCGTAGCATCGAAGACATTGTGTTGTTGTAGCCCTCCAACAGCAACACAACAACACAACGCGGACACTTTTCCTTTGATTTTGATTTATTTGGTTTAGACAATTCAGTTTGTCTGTTTCTTTTGTTAGCGTAACCACTTTCTTTGGTTGGTTTTCTTTTCTTTGTTTTGTTGTGAAATTTTGGTGAAACTTTGGGTTTTCTATTGAGTAGCGATTTTGTTATAGTTTGATTTCCTTTTTTAGTTCATTAATATCTTGTTCCCCAGTGATCGTTACCTTTTTGTTTTGGGTTTTGGTCCTGTGTGTGTGTGTGTGTGTGTGTGTGTGTGTGTGTGTGTGTGTGTGTGTGTGTGTGTGTGTGTGTGTGTGTGTGTGTGTGTGTGTGTGCGCGAAGAATAAATAAGGAGTTGGCATAGCGTGAATTTTGGCTTGTAGTGATTCCCTTAGCTTTGTTTATTCCCTTTTTTGAGTTTTCTTTGGTTTCTTTGGCCCTGTTCCCCTTATTTTCTTATGTTGAACAGTCTTTTTGGTATGGTTCTTATTTCTTTGACACTCAGGCAGCTAAACTTGGTCTATTTTAAATTGTTGTTAAATAAAGCTGTTTCATTGGAAGTCCGTCTCGTCCTCTTAAATTTCAAAGCGTAACGAACCTGTGTAGCCCGTGGAATTTTATTATAGTTTATTTCCTGGGGTGCAACTCCCCAGGTGGCGTTGTCAGGCAACCCCCCCACCACCACCACCACCCCAATTTTCCTTTATACCCACCATCAGAATTGTCTCCACCTCCACCAGACCCTCCCCCTCGCCACATCTAGTCTTTTTTTGATAGGCTGCCCTCGCTATTAACCTCCCTCTCATCACAGCTTTAATTGTGTCCCACAGTATGGTAGTGTCTACTGGACTATCTATGTTCTCCTCCATAGAGCATTTAATCTCTTTCTTAACCTCCTCCAGTGTTTTTGGATTATTTAGCATACCCACATTTAATCTCCAAAGTGTGTTTTTCTTCCTCTTATTTAGACAAATAATAAGGTAATTAATACTGTGTCAGTACAAGTCAGTCGTTCCTATTTTACATTCCTCTATTCTGTATCTGTCTGTAATGTTAATAAAAAAAATAGTCCTCTGTAACGGGTGGAGGTCCCTCCAAACATCAAACATCCCTAGTTCGGCTAGAGAGACGTTGACAAGTTTCGACAGGCGGGTCTGACTTCTGTTGCCATTAGTTGTGTCGAGTTTAGCTTTTAAATCATGTTGAAATCCCCTGCACATATTAGGATTCCTTCACTTTCCACAGCTATGATCTCAAACAGTGATTTCAAAAAGCACTTGTCCAACCCTGGACCAAAGTAACTGAGTTATCATCCAATTTCCCTTTGACTATTACATATCTCCCTTCTTTGTCATTTATTTTTTTAACAACTTCAAAACTGATAGAATTAGAGATTAATATTGTGACACCTCTCTTTGGGCCTTTCCTGAACAAGCTAAAAAAAACATTTCTATATCCAAATCTTTTCAGTGTGTCGTGCTCTTGTTGAGAGAGATGTGTTTCCTGTAGATCAGGCATGGCCAAACTACGGCGTGTCTCTGTCCGGCCCGCGTGAAGGCAGTCAAAAATCTAACCTAAGTTAGAAATGACACTTGAACCTGCAATGAGTATTTTAGTCGTTCTAAATGAGTCCAACGTTAGAAAAAAAGGAGCGACCCGGACTTCCCACAGTCTCTTTTCTATTAACATGGGAATTCAATTTTAATAATTTGTCAACTAAAAACACCGGTCATACTAGAACATCCCTACCAGCTTTCTTCCCTGTATTCTCTGAATTTAATCAAAGAATCTTTGAAACTCTTGTAGCTTTTCTCTGGCTCGTGTCGCTGCTGATGCGTAGCCCCTCCAGGATCCCTCCTTGCACTGCCACTCCGTCGTAGTGCGGGGCACCGAGTGCCGCAGGCCCCTCCGCACCCGTCGCCACCGCCGTCTTCTCCGCCAGGCCGCGTCTCGCCAATTCCTCCTTTACCTCCTCTGCGCTGTTGTAGGTTCGAGTTCCCGTATCCCAGTGGGTCCTCATCTTGGTGAATGGCGTCTGGAAGCGGATGCCCTTCTCCTTCAGGATTCTTTTTGCAGTGTTGTACTCCTTTCTCTTTTGGACCATCTCTGTCGTGTAATCGTGATGGAATGACGGTACTTTATTCCCCAGTTCTATTTTCTTTGTCCATAGCTCTCTCAGGACCCTCTCTTTGGTAGTAAATTCCAGAAAGTTAACAATGATGGGTCTCGGTTGGGCACCGTCCGCTGGCTTCTGTGCAAGTGAGCGGTGTGCTCTCTGAATTTGGAAATTAAAACCTGCTGGCAGGTGCAGTTTGCTTTTCAGCAGGTCTATAGTAGATACGTAGGTTGTTTCTCCTCGGCCTGGACTCCAGGTCAGTTAACTTGTCCTGAAGAGCTTTTTGTTCTCTCAGTGATATGACCAGAGCGTCATTAGCTTCCTGTGCCCAACGTTCTAGCTTTTCAATCCGCGACTCAGCCTCGTTGATCTTGCCGGTCTGGATCTCCTGTTCGGTGATGACTTTCGCAAGTTGTTGATTTATTTCGTGTTTGAAGTCGTCCAAGTCTTTTTCCACGTCGTTCCACAGTGTTTCTCCAAACGTGCGAAGGACTTCTTTTGATTCCGTTTTTAAATCCCGTATCTCCTTGCTAATAATTTTTATGTCCGAGCCCTTTTCCTCGTCGTTAGTCACGAGGAGTTCGTTTCGCCATCTCCCTCTGTTTCAGAGCAAGCTGGTAGTTCCGCCATATTGTCTGTTACCGTGTTTTTGTTTTGGTTGAATCGAGTTTTCCTTCCCATTCCAACGTTCCCCTGATCACTTTGTAGTTAATATGATATCTGACAATAGTTATTCAAGTTTTCGGGGAGTTTTTACCCTAGACGGTCGAGAGCCCTGGTGTCGCGCAGTCTACCGCTTTATGGCCAAACCAGAAGTCCCTTCCCTCTAGCCTTTTCAAGGGGGAGGTGGCTAGACTCGGCTCTTGTGGGACGAGAAGCAGAAGGCCTGTCCGATCGGGGGGGAAGATGAGATGACATTTTTGTGGGTCAACACAAACTCATCTGCGAGGACAGCAGCCTTGGACAATGACGACACTTTCTGTTCATTCAAGAACATTACCACCTTCTCTGGCAAAGAGTCTTTAAAATCTTCTAAAAGAACGAGCTCACGGAGTGACTCAAAGTCATTTTTGACATCATTAGCTGCACACCATTTATCAAAGAGGTTGCTTTTCTCCCATGCAAACTCGACAAAGCTTTGACCACTAGATTTTCTATGGTTCCTAAATTTTTGCCAGGAGGGCTCAGGAACAAGCTCATAAGCAGGAAAAATTGCTTCCTTTCCAACATCATATTGCAGGCTGTCTTCTAAGAAAAGAGCAGACACCAACTCCTGTGCTTTTCCCACCCGCTTGCATTGGAGAAGGACAGGCCACATGTCTCTTGGCCAGTTGAGTGGCGAAGCTATTCGCTCCAAGGCACTGAAGTATGAATCAACTTCTGCCTCACGAAATGCTGGCACCAGAAAAATGTTTTTACTGGGGCTGGGCAACGATTAAAAATTTTAATCGCAATTAATTGCATGATTTACCTGATCAATCACGATTAATCACGTCGTATACGCAAAAGCCAATAATGAATTTAAAAGAAGTCTTTCATACACTTTAATTGAAATGTTCTGCCATATAAACAAAAGCACCATAACATTTATCGTGCAAACACTTAACATCAGCACTTTACACAGAAACATTTTTAATGTAAATCTAAAGTTAAAAAAAATGCAAATACAAAATTAAAGCTTATTGCCAATGCCAGGGCATTACTGTTATCCTGTTCCTTATGAAAAATAAGAACAATCTACCTACAAAATCCTGAGCCACAATAATAACGGGCAATTTCTGAGGTAACAGCAGAAACATTTTTCTTTTATCAGGGAGCAGCATAACCAGTCTGCGTTCCCTTGCAAATGTCCCAGTTAGAAAGGGTGAGGCACAAAAACGTTCACTTTTGGGTTTTTCTTCACAGGGGACTAGAATGTAAAGTCCACATTTATACTGGAGTTCCTTTGGAGAATCTCATTCAACTCAGTGCAGTTTGTCAGTTCCTGGAACTTGACGGCCAGTTATTTTAAATGTACTGCCATATGAATTAAAGTGCCATAACATTTACTGTGCAAACACACTATTAAGATCAGCATTTTTGAACAATTAGCAGCTAAGAAAAAAAAATAGTGTAAATGTAAACACAACTTAAACAATGTTATCAAAGCAATACAAAATTAAAGCTGTAAGCAGCGTTTGCGGGACTGAGCCCACCTGGCCACTGCCTGCCGTGACGTCCGCCACCTGGCCACGAGCCCCTGACACCCGCCAACGCTTCCCAACGCCTGGCGATTCCGCCCGAAACCCGCCGATGCCCCATTACTGACGCCGACGCCTGCTGATGACACATCAAGCACTGACTTGACATTACTGACTTGACATTTAGAAACATTTGATTTCTAAATGTGATTGATTACTGTATCATTTTGGAGATAATAAGCCTTAAAGTTGGCTTTTTGTTTTGTTTTGCGACAGCTCCAATATTCCATTTTTACTGTACAATAACATCAAATTGCTCCATAAGCTCTGTCAATGGTTGGTACAGTTGACCTCAGGACAACCTTGAATATATCTTCAATCATTATAAGGCATATTTAATGTACCATTTTGGAGATATTAAGCCTCAAAGTTGTTGTTTTCCTTTTTTTTTTTTTAGCTTTTCAAACAGGCAAAAAGGGCCCAGTACTCAATTTTTTACTGTACAGTAACATTGCTTTGCTCCATAATTTCTGTCAGTGGTTGGTACAGTTGACCTGAGGAATACCCTGACTATATCCTCAGTCATTATCAAGCATATGTACAGTATCATTTTGGAGATATTAAGCCTTAAAGTTGGCTTTTTTTTTTTTTTTGCGACAGCTCCAATATTCCATTTTTACTGTACAATAACATCAAATTGCTCCATAAGGTCTGGCCATGGTTGGTACAGTTGACCTCAGGACAACCTTGAATATATCTTCTCTTAATATTCATGAATATTCTCACTTAATGTACCAGCTCCTTCCTGTAGACATGATATGTACAGTTAGTTATTCTTTGTTTGACGCAAGTGTTATATTAAGTTCCTACTATCTGTACCGGTACTTCTTGTTAATTTGAAATAAACACTAACAGCATAATGTCAAAACAAAAACCGAACAAGTCAAACAGGAGCAGATCATAAAACAAGGAGGCTTTGTACTAAAATATGGATAAAATATAAACAGGGAGTTGTCTAATGTCGTCAAGGAAGCCAACATTACGTTACCTGATGATCAGCATGTTGACTCAGAAAATCCTCAGGCTCCTGCTGCGACATTTCATTTGGGGCGACGGCTGTGACTTCACTGCTGGTCCCGTGAGAAACTCAAATCGGTCCCTCACGTTTGTGTTGCGTGGCATGGGTTAGGACATTGAGAGGCATTATAGTGTGGTTGTGTGCACCAAATCGGACTCAGCTTCTTGCTCGATAGCCGTGCATAATTTATGCAAACGCAATGCTCTGTTTATGTGAACTCACGGAGTCCGACTCCGTGCACGTGCTCATCTCGACTCGATGGATTTATGAGCTTGATGACAAATGTCACAAGTGTGTATTTTGTATTGGATTGATGTACTGCAATTCTAGTCATATGAACAAGCAATTAGCATTCCTAGTTATATGTGGCATGACGAAATACTGTACTACCAAGTTTGTATTGCAGTATCTTCAGTTTATGGGGTAGAGGGTGCTCAAATTGGATTGATTGAAGATGTAGTTTAGGTACAATTTGCTTGTTTTTATCAAAATTTAAGTTGATTGCAGTTCAAGGTGGCACAATCCTATCAGATGTTGTCATTTTGTCACGAAGAACACTGGTATTTGATGATTATTACCATAAGTACCACCATGTTGCAGGCATTGTGGTTACAAGTTTCACTCCAATTTTGATTGTTGTCTGTATGACTAGCAATCCGTTGAGCTGTCTAGGGTTATCATTCAGATAAGGTGTCACAACTTTTAATTGCATGGGAACTTTGGGATCCATGGCAGATGGGCATTGTAAAAAAAACGGACCTTGAGTCGGAAGGCTAGCTTGTCCTAATTGTGACCTTAAGATGATGATTTTTTTTCCCTGCCAGATTGAGGAGAAATTAAATGGACATCCAAACCGGATGTCCATTCATGTCCATTTAAGCAAGCATTTTTGCAGATTTTAACACTGACTTGCATTAATAGGCGATGAATGAGCTGTGGCGCATTCTGGATAAGGGCAACAGAAAATTCATTGATGAACTAAAAAATGAGATGAGAAGACTTCTGCACCAATGTGTAATTTTATGGTGTTTGGGAAAAAAAATCAAGTGATGATGCCACGCATAACGCTGGATGTAGTTCAGTCGAGTCATTTTGCTGTGTCTCTAATTGACTGTGTTGCTGTTTCCTTGGACATAGGATGGTTTATGTTGCGCTGAATGAATAGATGCAGAATGGTAATACTCTTCATGCTGAAAAAATAAGATTTTTTTTGTGATCAACACAAACCTAATAAGACTCATTTTTAGGAAGACTAACTTTGAACTCAAAGTTGATTTGTTCTATTCCAGTGGAATATTCCATCGCGCTGCTCAGGGCACTCCCCACACTCTTTCCTTCACCAAGTCCACCACCGAAGAAGCTGGGACATGCCAGTGAGGCACTGCTTCATGTCATTCAGGTGAAAGTTTGTTCGCATTTTCTCACATTCAACACTTCATAGTTCCATGCATGGATGTGGCGTTTCCTTCTTCTTTTTCTTTAGCCAACAGAAGATCCCATAATGTACTCGCAGAAGAGGTCTTTCCTGTGTTGCTGTTTGATGGGACCCGCTGTCTCATCTGTCTTGGAGCCACTCCCGCCACCACGCTTGCCAAGGAAGACTTGAGTGACCGTCTGCTTCATCTGATGGGTTACGACTATGCCCTGCACCTCACATATCCAAAAGTGTGTGGCAACCCTTCTCTCTGTCATTCAGACAGAAGTGCTACAGGACACTATCCATGAGTGAGACACCACAGCCTCATACAAAAAAGACCATGGCAGAATGGAAATTGGGGAGTATAGCTGTGTACTAGGCATAGGTAGCGATACACTCCCCTGGTAGTTGTAACTTGAGGGTGGGTGGGAGTCTGTTGGAACAAACATGTTATCATTGGTGATAGGAACACTATATGCTGTCCCCATACTGTTTTTTTTTTTTTTTGTGTAACTGAGTGTCAGGGAATCTGAATCAATATTCAATAATGATGACGGTGAATATTCTAACAGTTGTTACTTGCGTTCTAGAAATGATTGCTTGAGGTTGTTTTAAGATGCAATGCCTTAGTGACGTTTTTATTACAAGGCAGTGAAGGCACTGTCAGCAATTTAAGTGAATAAATAGTTGTTGACAATATTAATTCTGTTTGCTTAATTATTTTTTTTTGGGGGGAGTGGGCGTAGGGGGGGTGGATGCTTTGTCTCATTTTGAGAAAAAAAAGCTAATATTGTGAACACTTAAATTAAGAAGAATTGCACTGTTAGTAGGTCTGGTTTTAAGATCTTTTCATTCAAATTAAGAAAGAAGCAAACGTGAAAAAAGAATTGAGAAGCTAGTATCAAGTTTATTTGACTTACAGTACAGTACTTAGATTTATTTTGCAGTTTGTGGACACCGAGGGGAGCTCTAGAATTGGCTCATTCAACCGACCAAGGATCCAATCAGCAGCGGCGTCACAGGCCCTCCTCCTTCTTTGTTCTCTCTCTCACTTTGACTTCGGCACTGGACAGCCAGGTTTGTGGAGGGAAGGTTGGAACAAGGTAAGGACGGGGTACCCCATACATTCATGTACGTAGAGTCACTAAGTCTTAAACTCACCAGGTTTGTATCGCTTATCGATAACCCTAATGCCATACAAGTCTATGAGGGTCAAAGGTCAACTTTGTCCTAGGGACATGGGGCCACTTTCAGGTTCATCAGGATCCTCCTGGACATACCCACACCAAATTTGGGGCTTCTAGCCCATGAGGAACCCCGAAACCCTCACTCTAATTCCAGCCTTATCGCTAACCCTAATGCCATACAAGTCTATGAGGGTCAAAAGTCAACTTTGTCCTAGAGACATGGGGCCACTTCCTTTTTCATCAGGAGCCCCCAAGAAGCGCACACGCCAAATTTGGGGCTTCTAGTTCTTGAGGAACCCCAAAACCCTCACTCTAATTCCAGCCTTATCGCTAAACCCTAATGCAGTGCCAGTCTATGAAGGTCAAAGCTCAACTTTGTCCGAGAGACATCAAGTGTTTTTTTCATGAATCATTCATCAATGTTAAGAGTTTGCTTAGTGGAGAATTCACAATAAAAATACATTGACACTGTCAAGATGGACTCAAGCACTATTATTGAACTATACTGTATTTTTAGAGTGATGTGAAGCTTTTGACAAGCGCTGCGCAAAGGAGGCCCATTTGTTTTTTTTTTTTTTCAGGGGGCCCAAAATTCCTGGCGGCGCCCCTGAGCGGGCATCTCCAGCACTAAGGCAGTGGAGCTGCCGGCCACGAGAGAAGAATTAACCAGTCCATTGAAACCATTTGTTTGGTCTAGTGAGTGGCAACAGTCCTTTGAGGATCTTAAGTGCCTTCTCAGCTGTAACCCTGTCGTGTCTGCTCCAAATTTTTCCTCATTGGCTAGAAGCCCCAAATCTAGCGTGGGCGCTTCTTGGGGGCTCCTGATGAAAAAGCAAGTGGCCCCATGTCTCTAGGACAAAGTTGAAAATTCACCCCATAGACTTGCATTGAATTACTGTTAACAATAAGGCTGAAACTAGGGTTAGGGTTAGGGTTAGCTGAAATTAGGGTTAGGGTTTCGGGGTTCCTCAAGGACTAGAAGCCCCAAATTTGGCGTGGGCGCTTCTTGGGGGCTCCTGATGAAAAAGCAAGTGGCCCCATGTCTCTAGGACAAAGTTGAAAATTCACCCCATAGACTTGCATTGAATTAGGGTTAACAATAAGGCTGAAACTAGGGTTAGGGTTAGGGTTAGGGTTAGCTGAAATTAGGGTTAGGGTTTCGGGGTTCCTCAAGTACTAGAAGCCCCAAATTTGGCGTGGGCGCTTCTTGGGGGCTCCTGATGAAAAAGCAAGTAGCCCCATATCTGTAGGACAAAGTTGAAATTTCACCCCATAGACTTGTATGGCATTAGGGTTAGGGTCCAAGAGTACACATACACATTTTCTTTTGCTTTATTGATTTAAGCTCATCGTCTCCAGCTGCAAAGGTACAGAAACCTTTCTGTAAACTTGTGTTATCATTGTCCTTCATTGAAAATGACACAATCTTTCATTTCATTGTTCAGATGCCGAACACCAAGGCATTCCGTCGCTCTCTGGCCATGAAACGACGCCTGGAGCAAAAACAGGATTGGACACCTTTTCCACCTCGGAAGGACTTTGAACGTCGTGAGTACTTCCACGTTCATGATTTCATGTTCTGCCTGTGTTGTTATGTTGTATTCCAAATAAATCTTACAAAAACATATTTAGATTTTTCTTTTTTGTCAATTTACACAGGGCGCGGTACTGGTCAGCGACCTGGGTGCGAAGATGGCCCGTTTTGCTCCTGACTGACAAAACAGTGTAAGTTCGTTCTTAAGGCCCAGCAACCAGACAAGAAGGTATGGGTCGTGATTTTGTCAAGCCACGAGTTTCTTTATGTTTTTGTTCTGGTGGTGGGAGACTCACATCTCTGTCCACTTGTGGATGGTTTTGTGTTCTCTCCCCGGGCAACAACCTTGAACACGGGCTTGTAACAGACTCCGCCCAGGATTTTGCTGCGCTACTGGCAACTGTGTTGGACCGCTTGCCCAAGGTTTGTTTATCTGCTGTGACAAACAAATTTGAACACATGAATGTCATGGCCACTTTGTTTTATCAATATCAAGTAATTCCATGATCCATAGTTCAATAACAAGAATATTCATGATTTATTTTGCATTTTTATGTTTGTTTGGGTTTTTTTTTTATACAACTATTTTGTAGGTGTTTGTGCTTGACTTTCCACCTCGCCTGACTGTCAAGCCAGAACTACAAACAGCGCTACGTCAAGTATATCATCGTGTTGCTGCACGCATGGGTGTGTAAAATACATATTTTTGTTGTATTTTTTTCTCTTCAGTGACACTGTGCTAACAGATATTTCTTAGAATTGTGTGATTACATAATTGATTATGTGACACTTCTTCCAGGTTTAACATTTGTGTATATGGCCGATCACCTCCCCCTTCGTCAGCTGTACATGGTGGTGTTATGATGGTGTAAGTTTTGCCTTCTTCAGCCTTACTTGCTCTTCATTTGATATGACAAATATGTGTTAACATGTTGTTTTCTGTTTAGGTGCACCTCAGGACTGATTTTGGTGGAGCGTCTGCATGCTGCATGCTCCATCAGCTCGCACCCCCTTCACCTAGGCCAGGGGTGTTGTGCCACAACCAATCATCGCCCAGGGTGTCTCCCAGAGTGGTTGTGACAGGTCCTGTCTACATGCCAGTGTATGGACCTGTAATGGACTCTTGTTGGACAGGAGGTTGAGGTAACCTGTTCATCCCTCTTTTTTTTTTCCCCCCCAATCGTGTATTTGTCAAACTGTGCAACTTTTTATTTTAAAAATGAACACTTATCCTAAGTTGACTCTGATTTCCTCTCCTCTTTTTTATAGACAGTACCAACAGCTGTTGAGACTGCATTTCACACAGACATCCCGTCCAATCCCGTGTGGTTCAGTGAGGCTAAGGCTTAATCTCTCCTGTCCTGTTTGTGGGGGCGCTAATCCCGTAAGAGTCAAGTAGGCGTAAGCAGCGGCCGGTGAATAAGACGAGTTAACAACGGAAGAGCACATGCAAGAACGACGGAAAATACCAACAACGGAAAACAAATCAAAGACCCACCCGCAAGTTACCACTCTAAAGTGTGGACCCACTTTGGCTTTTACGAGACGGATGACGGGAGGAAACTTCATAAAGAATATGCAATCTGCAACAACTGTTTTGCGAAGGTAAAATACAATGGCAACACTACGAATCTGCAGAGCTGCCTCGTTCGCTATCACCCGTCCCGTTTTTCCCAGAATTGTTTTCTTTTTTCACCACCTGTCCCGGGAAAGATAAAATCTCTCCCGGGACACAATTTGTCCCGTTTTTTATGGAAAATGACAAAACCTCATTTAATTTCCGTCTGTGGTCTAGATAGGGCTGCCAACCCTCCCGTAAAATACGCAATTGTCCCATATTTGGCAACTAAAAAGCCTGTCCCGTAATGAACTGATGGGGGACGCACTTCACTTTGTCCCGTATATTTTGGGGACGCGTTTATTTATTTATTTATTTTGTCTGCATCATTTTTTTATTGATTTTCAGAATCGGGGCAGTGAAAGGATTTTTTTCCCTCTTTCATCTTCCCGTCGGTTTGTATATCCCAAGTCCCCAAGTTGAGATAAGACAAGTTGCTACTGACTTTACATTACCAGAAAGCACTGTCCTTGTTTACATGAAAGTTATTAATGTTCATGCACTTTAATATGTTTGCTTGTGCAGTGCACGTTTGTTTGTACATTATACAAAGTTTTGGAATAAATGCAAGATCACAGGCATTTTCCTTTTTATGGGTATTTTTTTCTTTTTCAGTCACATATCGTCTGCAAAATTTCGAAGATATCGAAGATATCGTGTGTCGTGATGTTGTCATTATCGTGGGCCAAATATCGTCACAGTATCGAATCGTGGGTTAGCCGTATCGCCCCACCCCTATTATCAACACAAGATCGCATATGTACAGTACATGTACAGTTTAATTAGTGTGTTACTTTGTTTATGAATTCATTTCTTTATGTTCTTCCAGATGTCCAGCCTGAGACGTCGATCAGCACGCGTTGCCTCAAAAACCAAAACACACAAACAAACACAGACATGTTGTTATTTGGGATATGTGTATTTCATTGTGTGCATCTTTGTGATAGGACAATAAATGCAGTTCTTTAAACGTTACTTTGTGTCCTTGTATTTGCAGGTGTGGGCAACACGTTCAACTGTCCACATGACTGAGTCTGCCTCCAGCAATGTCACAGCAGTGCAGCAGGTTTGTACTTATTCATTTCCACTTCATCACCTGTGTGTGTTTTCTAGGCTTTACACTGATCTTATCGGCTGTATCGGATCGGCCGATATTTGGCATTTTTTGAAACGTTCATGATCGGGCGTCATGTCATGAATCACCGATCCGATCAATGACGTCATGGTCGTGTTGAAACTTTTTTAATCTGTCTCATTTCCTCCAAAGTAGTTTCACAGCATCGACATGTTTATTTGTTTGTATCCGAGTGTTATGTAAATCTATAGATTTGGGTTTACATTGTTGTCAGTTCCTTTTGTCTGCTGTGTGTCCGTTTGGGCACTAGATGGCGCAGTAGATCCTAAGTTCCCTTTTTTTTGCTTGTTCCAGGTGCGGAAAGGTGATTGGCTGGTGCCAATATTTAAGGAGGAGGACTTCAACACCTCGGTCTCTTTGTCCTTCTCCCAGCTCCCAACCAGAGGCCATGTGCTGCAGCAGCAGCATTCTGTGTTCAGCCATCAATTCTGTTTTGTAATCTATTTCAGTTCCCTTTGTGTCCACGTAGCCCGTAGGGGAGGGAAGCCATTTGTGTTGTGACCCTTTTCTCCTGTGTTTTAGTTGAGGAGGTTAGTTTGACTGTCATTTATTTGATTGTTTTCTTCATAGGTAAGATCCATAAGAGAGCCATTTTGTTTGTTGTTTTGGCCATGCCCTCCCTGACGCCAGTGAAATGATGGTGACGTTTAATAAAAACCATCCTGTGGACGAAGCACCTTTGTCTAATTTGAGAGCTGGGAGAAGGGGGGGAGCCTTTATGTTGTGTCCTGGTTCCCCCTAGGCCGGGGCATAACACCGAGAGCTAATGGTTCATGATTCAAAAACCTTCATTTTCGTCTTCGTGCCTCTTCCTGTTTTGAGTACTGTCGCTATGTGACGGACAATAAAGTTTCTTTGAATCTGCAGTATATGCAACGCTACAGTACCTCGCGGGGGAACTTTGGCAAAAAGTTTCAACACCACAAATTTAATCAGGCACTTGGAAAAGATACACACGGAGGAGCATGTCGAGTTCAAGAAACACGCGGAGAAAGAAAAAGAAAAGCAAACTCTGAAATGGATGCTAAAGCAACAACTTTAGACGGTGCTCGTGAGAAGGCAAGGGGTGTACAGAAACAAGTATTTATTGCCCCTAACGTGATCGGATCTGTGATCGGTGATCGGTTTATTTAAACTCACTGATCGGTGATCGGCACAAAAATCGTGATCGTGTAAAGCCTCGTGTTCTGTGTTCACAAGAAAAACGCATATAACAAAAAGTGGTGCGCAAAAGCAGGGTAGTGACAGAATTAATGCGCATTATTGATATCTGTCGCGTGTGTACCTGCACATGCATGCTTATTAACACACGGGTACTGTGGAATATATTTTTTACTCACTTAAAGTGGGAACTGCATTGCACTCAGTGTTGAGCTGCTCCCCCTGGTGTTAAACTGAAGAAGTGCAATACACTCTGGCAAAAGTTGAAGTGCGGCCCATATTCTATTCTATTTATAACATTTGTTGCGGGCCAATTAAAAATGGACTGCGGGCCGCAGTTGGCCCGTGGGCCATAGTTTGGACACCCCTGCTCTAAAGCATCGTATTAAGGTGACAGTGTCATTGTATGGGCATTGCGTATGACAATGTCCATTGTTTGTATTATTAATTTACTGCACTACTGTGCTAAGGTGGTAGGCCAAGTGCTAAATCTGGCCTCCAACATGCTTTTTACTCTTTCACAGATGACATACTCATCATTTCGGTTCTGAACAGTCATGAACATGAATCACAAAACATATTTTGTTTTTTGTTTTTGTTTTTTCATGTATCACTTTAACAGAGACAACACCATCTGTAATTACTATGTTTGGTTGCATTTCCCTGGCAGGCAAAGATAGATGGAAGAGCCATCTCTCTGGGTGGAAAATGTGACTGGCTTGTCTGTGGATGGTGGAGGCTCGCTGGGCTCATCAATCCGTCCATCCATTCACCTTGTTCGTCTCATCCTGACTGCAGCACGCCACTGTGGAGGCTTGACATAACACACATTAGATTAATAACAGAAAAGCAAAATGTGATTTATGGTGTATTATTTAGTGTGCTTCAGTTGTAATTCTCATAATAATGACTGTTTTGCTGGCTTCACACAATATATATAATTGGCCTGTCTTAGTTAAAAGCCCACTCACCACGACAAGGTGAAGGCCAAGAGTGGGAACACAAACACAGACCAGAAACGAACAGGACAAATCCAGACAAGACTACAAAAAACACAAACACAAATATCAATCACTTTGACCACTATCTTTTTTCACAAGAACTTTTATTTCTTTACAAATTGAACCTTAGATTGTGTCACAACAAACTAAATAAACCCTTGAAACAGCCAACAAAACATGAAACAACACTTCATCAATATTAATTATAATATTATAATATATATATATGAGTATCCTCATAAATGATTTCAAGATAACTTTGAACCCTTTCTCACAAAAACATTTTTACGTCTGCCGTAACGATTTTCAGGGTTTTTTTCATGTGAATATTTTAACATTGAACATGTTAACTGAACAATCAATGTAAAATCCCTTCATTGACGAAATGAAAATGTAAATAACGTGTGTGTGTGTGTGTGTGTGTGTGTGTGTGTGTGTGTGTGTGTGTGTGTGTGTGTGTGTGCGTGCGCGTGTGTGTAAATGCCTTTGTAAATATTTGTAATATTTTTTTTTTTTAACTTCCAGGTCAGAACTTGTTTTCCATAATACAAGCGAACGTTTGGTTGTTGTTTTTTTTTTTAACAATAAGACAAAGCCAGGTGCAAGGAATGGACCCATGTAAAGGTTGTTTTACACAACAGAATGCGACTAACTATTGACTACTAGTACTACTAATAAGACTACTAATAGTACATGAGTACTACTATTCTATCAATACACACAACACACAGTATGGTTTACACTACTGATGGTAAACGTGGACCAGCTTGGTGAATTTATTTCGAACATAATCTTTCTTTCAAGATTCTGTCTCTCTCTTCGCCAAATGGTGCATCCTAATTGTACAATGAATGCTGGGTGCCATTTTTACCAAGGTGTGCACGTGGTTGTCATCCACCGTGGTTTCAAACACGTGGTTGTGCAGCCCTGGGAAAAGATTTTTGCCAGCACTGTAGCTTAGGACTTCCTTTGTGATAGCTGTTGCGAAGCCATGACCCTTGGGAATCCTGCCTGGGGATGTTTTCAAAAGTCTTGTGTACAAATAGTCCTGTACAGACAGCAATTATTCCTGCTGATGGCTTCTGCAAACCTCCCTTGTTTTTCAAGAGAAGGAAGGGACGGACTGTGGAATCAGATGTTAGTGCGTCATGGCAAGGAATGCAGTTATGTCTAACTTTATTTTTTTTCACTACAAAGCCAGAAATGTAAGTGATAACAGCCTCTTTGTACTCAGACACTATTTCTACATTTGGGCAGATGGGATAATCATGCTCAGTCTCGGGTTGATCAACAGGTTTCAGGTCAAATCTACGGCCTGTGCTTACAGAGGCAGGTGTTGCTTCCAAAATGGTGGTGCCATCTCCAATAATGCAATTGCCTGTTGCAGTGCTGACCTGATGCTTCACCAGCAGACGCTTGTAAGCAGCTTTAAACTGTGTGGCTGTGGGATTGTTGTTAAAGTCACCACGTGCTCTGACAGAGGAGAAGAAAAGCTCTAGATGATCTGACTAAGCTTGTACGTCAACAGATAGCGGCATGGGACACCAGACCTTTCCACCAGCTCTTGGAAAATGATCAGCACACTTCTGAAACTGGCAATAAAGCCTATGATGCAGGTCTTGCGCTTTCCAGAATGCAAAGGTGTTCCGTTGTCATCTTTGAGATCCAGAAGAAGACTTTCAGCTTTAAGCAGGATTTTTTTTCTGCACGCTCCTTGTTTGATGTTCTCATTGGTGCTTCGTCTCCTTTACCCAGAAGGTTCCTGCTGTTGAGTGCATCAAAAGCCGCATCAATGGCTCTCAAGAGATTGACCGTCTCCTCACATCCTTTAAACTGTGGCTGTTTGTTGCGGTACTCCAGAGCATCAACCACACTGCTGCTGAAAACTTGACTTGCAGGTTTTACTTTCATTTTCTGCCTTTTCCACCGTTTGTGTGCCATCTTTAACTTGTTTCCTAATCTCAGTCCTTCCAACTCTTGAAGTTTGTTAAGCTCCACTATATATTTCCACTTGACTTTACCTGTTGTTGTTTGTAGTGAAGTTGCTTCAGCAAGAGTGTTCCTAAGCAGCTTCATCATGGGGCACACATCTAAAACTACATGGACCACTTGTGAGGTATCAGCAGGATTAGTAAATGAGGGCCTCATTGAATTTACATTTAAATCTGCTCCAAGAGTATGGGCTGAAATATGTGCCACCAGAAACTGAATTTGAATCATTTATATTTGAATTTGAATAGCTAAATGCGAATAATTGAATTAATATTTTGAATTTGAATCACATCATTTCAAATTGTATTTTTAAATTTGAATCATTGCATTGAAAAACTGTATTTGAATAGTAAAATTTGAAATTGAAATTCAATTAAAAAAAAATGATTGTCACTGAAAATCCAACTGTCTAGACATTGACACTGACTTGGACCACAAGGAGAAATCGTTAATAATCGTTAATAGTAGTGAGTTGAACCGGAACACCGGTCCATCAACGTAAGTGTACAAAAGTAAGTGCTGATTGGCCGAAGAGGAGTCCTGTGTATCTGAGCTTGATTGCTCTTCCCCTTCATCCTCCAAGCACCCGGATGTCTGTCACAGTAAATTGAAACTGAATTTTGAGATCTGAACTTGAATTGTGAGAACTGAATATGAAGAAGTCTAGACAGTTGGATTTTCAGTGACAATCAATTTTTTTTTTATTGAATTTCAATTTATCTTTTTATATTCAAATACAGTTTTTCAATGCAATGATTCAAATTTAACAATACAATTTCAAATGATGTGATTCAAATTCAAAATTTTAATTCAATTATTCGCATTTAGCCATTCAAATTCAAATATCAATGATTCAAATTCAGTTTCTGGTGGCACATATTTCAGCCCATACATGCGCCCTCAACATGGCAAAATGGCAAGATGGGCCATCACATGTCAAACACACTGTGCGAACTCCAGGATTTTTAAGTCTTTGAAGGCATCGCTGATTATGTTTACATGCTCTCCCACTGTCAGTGCATCAATAAAGAAATAGGCAAGAGGGAATTTCCAGAAACTAAAAATGGTTGGGACAGCTGTTGAAGTTAGGCACTTTTTCTCACCTGGGAGAGGCTCCAGCAGACCCCCGTGACCCTGAATAGGAATAAGCGGGTATAGAAGATGAATGAATGAATGAATGAATGAATAAAAATGGTTGGGACAGCTGTTGAAGTTAGGCACTTTCTCTCACCACGCAAAATGAAAGATTTCTCCTCAAAGTGAAGAGCACACAGCCTGGAGTTGTCATTGGGTGTCCAGTTTTTTCTTCTCACATTTTCCACCCATTTGTGCAACCTTTTTCTGTCCCCAAAAGGAAAGCTGTAAAAAGCAAAACATTCCAAAAACAAATGTACAATATTTTTTTGTGTAATTTAACATATTTAACTCATTTAAGCTTGAACACAATGCAGTCAGTTGTGCAGAAAGTTTAGTGCTAGCTAAAATACATCAGCAATCCATTACCTAGAATTGGTTTTCCTTAAACTGATGTACAGGATTACTAATCTGACTTTGATGGGCAAATTTGACAACAGAATATGATTATGAAGCACTAAAACACAGGACCACAAAACAATTAAAGGCATGATGAAATAATGATATGCTTTGTTAAATGAAATAAAATGGCATTTTCAACTGCCCGGACCTGGGACCTTTCTGTGTGGAGTTTGCATGTTCTCCCTATGTCTGCGTGGGTTCTCTCCGGGTTCTCCGGCTTCCTCCCACACTCCAAAAACATGCACGTGAGGTCAATTGAACGTTCTAAATTGTCCGTAGGTGTGCATGTGAGTGTGAATGGTTGTTTGTCTCTCTGTGGCCCTGCGATGAACTGGCGACTTGTCCAGGGTGTCACCCTGCCTTCGCCCTAAGACAGCTGGGATAGGCTCCAGCAGACCCCCGTGACCCTGAATAGGAATAAGCGGGTATAGAAGATGAATGAATGAAATCTTTATTGAATGAATGACACATTTTATTTCACTCGTTTATGTAATTATTATTTTTTGCTCCATAGCTTTCATGATTCAGCATTACATGTTAAGCGTGATGAGTTGCATGAAAAGAGAGAGCACTCGCTGATAAATTAACATGGTGTGCTGTTTAATTCCATGAGGACGACAAAATATTTGCAGATTTGTGTTAGCTACACACACACGGACGTACGTACGTAAAAACGTCAGCGGCATAAAAGTGCCTGACAGTCATTTCATTAATCATTCTTACCGAAATAACGTGGGTCCTTTGCACCCTTTGCCTGTTGATCGGGTGACACAGTTAATTGCAGCACAGGTCGGCATTTTCTCGAACACTGTAGTGAAGCCAAAAGTTGACCGGTCGACAGGTGCAAGAGAAAGGGAGGACCTTTCAAGATCGTTCAGTTTTTATTTTTTAGTTCTGATGAAATAAATAGACCAATCATTTCATTACTTTGTCTGCTTTCCAAAGAGGTTATTGATTAAAAAATATGTGTGGCAGTGCTGTTATGGTCCATAGAGAGTTGCTTCAAAGAATTATTATTTATTATTCAGTTCATTGCTCACTTGTTTAATACACAGATAATAGTATATTATTATAATAATACTATTTTATTATTATTATTATTATTATTATTATTATTATTATTATTATTATTATTATCAATAATAATAATAATAATAATAATAATAATAATAATAATAAAATAAAAAGGGTGATTATTATTATTATTTTTATTATTATCATTATTATTATTATTATTATTATTAATGATAATAATAATAATAATAATAATAATAATAATAATAATAATCATTATTATTTATAAAATTTCGAAACAACAATCGTCAGTTGTTCCGTATAAAATACATTCATTTCCACGTTGAATTTTGTACGGTTCGTGAGCGCGCACGTCTGTCAGTGACGGTCTCCACACTGACACAACTGAGCATGCTCTATTATCCCATCAATGCGGAAGTCAAAAACATTTTGGGAGCCATGCGCTCCCGGAAGTTAACGGTTTAAAACGGTTTAAAACCGTTAACTTCCGGTTTTAAAATTAAGTATCTCTCTCTCTCTCTCTCTGAATTTTTTTTTGTTTTGTTTCAATTTTTACTGTTCAATAACATCAAATTGATCCATAGGTTCTGACAATGATTTGTACAGTTGACCTGAGGAACACCATGACTACATCCTCAGTTATTTTCAAAGATTTTTACTGTAGCATTTTGGAGATATTAAGCCTCAAAGTTGTTGTTTTTTAGCTTTTCAAACAGGCAAAAACGACCTTGTATCCCATTTTTACTGTATAATAAAATACAATTGCTCCATAAGTTCTGACAATGGTTGGTACAGTTGACGGGTGGTGGTATCCCTCTTTTTTTGGTTTTAGTTTGCTGTGTCGTCGCCACCCAATTTTGACTGCCCACTGGGATGTGCACGTGTGATTGGGGTGACTCCCTTGGGCTTCCGTCCCCATCCAACCTGCTCCGCTATATCTAGGTGGCCTCAGCTCTGAACACCATCATCACATCCCGTGAGTCGTCTTGTTTCTGTTAAATGTTGAATAAAAGTTGGTTTGATATTTTAAACATTCTGAACCACGTCTCCTACTCCTTCCTCGTAGAACTTACCTGTGTGCCTGATTATTACTTTTGTGTTTAGTAGAACTCCCTGGGTGAAATTCCCAGAGTGGCGTTGTCGGTTCCTTTTCATTTTGTTAAATTCCCAATATTAAATCTTGCTTTATCAGATAGCCATAACCACTCTCATCGCCACAGGATATTTGAGTCAACTGAGTCAAACTGTCGTGTCTACTTCCCAGTCTCAATAAACATGTTCACCACTGCTGCTTCTTAAATGGAGGTTTGTCTGGGTTTTTCCCTTTTTAGAAGCAAGCCACATATTTTGTGTCTTTCCACCACAAGACATTGGCTTTTGTCACTCTCTTCGTCGTATTGGGAAAAAGTGGCATATCGGACTTTCCCGCCGCGAGTCGCGCGTCAACATACTGCTGTGAAAGAGGGGTGACGTCACAGAACGCGAGGTGCATTTAGGTGCTGCTGCGTAAAACTAAAAGATTTTCCTGGGCAAATATTCATTTGACAGACGTAAACGAAGTGAAATATGACTTCAATTTAAGTTTGTTTTAGTTTGTTTTTATAAACACACAAAAAAGTTTGAGTTAGTTATCGTTTTTGAAAAAAGTTCTTGACTTCTACTTTAGAGATATTGATGACGAGTTGTTGTATATAAACAGTGTGACTATGTGGTTCGGCAAGCGGTGGTGCTGTCTGTACATAGCTTAGCAAACGGCTAGCGCTAGCACCCCCTTTCAATGCCAGAGTGAAAAGATCCACACGGAGTGTTATGACCCACGGGTGGGTCTAGGTGCCTCTATCTTTGTGTCTGTGTGTGTGTGTGTGTGTGTGTGTCTGACAGTGGATGACGCCTTGCAGGTGCGGTCCTGGATGTCGGCTGCTGATTGGACGCGCCACGGCTGAGAAGGAGGAGCAGTCGAGCCAGCCTGACGGTCATCCCTCCTCCGCTCCCAACTCTGCAGTTAGTCACTTCTGAAATGGTGTTAGAGCACGCAGCCGTAGGTAGTGATGGCCGATCGAGGCTTTGTTGAAGCTTCGACACTTGTTTCAAAAAATGGTTCATTACTCGAGGCTTCAATGACACAGTGCTCGAGGAGGTCATCTAGTGCTCAATAAAATGAAGGGCAATGGAAACGTGTTCATTGTTTCATAGGTTGTTTGGGATTTGATTCGCCATGCATTCTTGTTGGACAACACTACATGCTTGTATGGTTCAATGCTGACACAATAAAATAAAAATGAAAAATAAAGACAATGTCTCTTTTTTGGCACGACTGATTGTAGTAGACTATAGCTCTATACTTAGCCTGACAGTTTGTGCAATGAATTATATTATATCCTAAAACAAGACTAAATAGCCCATAGTTTAAAAATATGTTCAATAGTAAGTGTTCAGTGGGTCAGATGTCAAATGTGATCTATTTAAAATGTAGAATAGATGAGCTAAATAACACATATATAATACACATTGATGGGAATTGAACCGTCGCCTCAGTCTTGCAAGTCCAAGTTTGTCATAATGTACCACAAACCCAAATCACACTCCCTTTTTTCATGTAAGCTGTTTGAGTAGCGTTAGCACACCGTGATTCCTCATCAACTACAGGCCTACACTTCAAATAATTATGAGAAAAATCCAACGTAAAGAGAGCACTTCCATTAGGAAATAGTCAACATGAAATTTCGTCCTCTACTGACACCTGCTGGTCAAATTGAATAGTTGCAAATATTGTGAAGAAGTTGTCATCTAATTCTAATCCTAAACAATATGGCCATTCCAAGTCAAGTATTAAGACAATTAATCAGGTTTGTACTGCTTGATTGAACACATTCATCCCGTTCCAGTGCACTAAAACCCACTTCCCTTCAGGACCGTGTCAGCGAAGCCAAAACTTCCTTGAGTGACGCGGTTTCCCAGCATGCAATGCGAGCTAGCGATTCACAATACTATTTCATCACAAACATGGATGTAAAAAATAAAAAGGGAAAAAGGGAAAAATGAAACTTCAGGAACAGCAACCATTGCAATACAAGCAGAACTGGGCCGAAGTTTTATATTATGTACACCATAATACAGCCTTCTGGTGGACAAGCCATACTATTTAATCCTTGTCCTCCTATGGCACTTCCGTGGGTGGAAGCTCATCGTAGAGGTCACGTGCTGATTGCACATCACTCCACAGGTGAGTATATGGAAAACACGGATCAATGTGGTCAGTCGCAACAACAGAAGCTTGCTGGCAAAAATAATGCACTACAAGTGGATGTCACACTTTTTTTTTGTTTTGTGTAACATAATAATAATATGGATTTTGACCATGTATGTTTTGGAGTTCAATTAAAGAGGTTAATATGTATATATATATATATATGTATACATATATATATATATATATATATATATATATATATATATATATATATATATATATATATATATGTATACATATATATATATATATATATATATATATATATATATATATATATATATATATATATGTATAGTCAGCTGCTTTCAGTTGACATATTAAATCTATTATGATATGGAACGATAGTTCATAATGTACGTGTTACTTGTTTTGCAGATAAGGTGTACCCTATTTCTTGTGCTCCTGGTTATTTTAAAAGGCAGACAAGAACGTTGTTTGCTGTTGGAGGGCTACAACAACACTTCGATGCTACGCTTTGTGCCGTCGCTACGGACCGCAAACTCTCGTTCTTGTTGGATTCGGGTTCTGCGCAGACTGGTGGGAGACTTTGCGTACAGGTTTTGCAAAGGAACGATGTCTTCAGTTATACACACGCTCATTAAAGAGCCGACCGTGGAGGAAGCTGGTGCCGCTGCACGCCGTTTCCAGCAGAATAACAGCGAAATTACCAAAATAAAATCAAATCAGGAAAACATGTCTTTGCTGTGCTTTTATTTACAAAGTTAAAATTCTTCTAACTTATAAAAAATGTGAACGAAAAGGTAGAAATATAAATACGAAGGAATACGTATTTGTTCAGGGGTGCGCAAAGCCGGAGCCCTGCATTTGCTGCGCTACCCTTTTTAAAAAGGTCTCCGTTGCGCGTTATTTTAATATGTCCATCTCTTTTAGAAGAGAAAGCATCGCCCCGGTCTCATCCTCTCTCCAAATGTCAACATTCTTATTCGCGTTTGCCAGGTTGTTTCGCGCCGTCTGTTTTGTTAGACGACGTAGTTGTGCGGTCATGAGTCGCGAGAGCGAGGCGTGGCGCATGCGCACTCGCATTGTCCAGTTAATAGTCCGATTAAGGCGTATGCATGGCAGAGAAATTTGAATTCCAATCGCATTATCTGGGTGTCTCAGTCGGGGTTCTCCGATTCCAATTGGAGTTCTCAAACTCCAATCATAATCGGAGTAAGGTGTTTACACGCACGTGAGTTCTCCGATCATAATCGGACTAAGGCAATAATTCGATTTTCTCTAGTGCCATGTAAAGGCACTGAATGTAGTGGTTCAGACCAGACGCGAACAGGCGCGCGGCTCGTGCCATTCATTTCAATGGAAGCCGAGCGCCGACGAATTTCGCGAGCGAGGCTCCAACTGGTTCACACCAGACGCGAACAGCTCCGCGACGGTCGACAAGCGCTTCTGCTCAGCTGCAGTCTTTTTTTCACTCCCACTTGAGCTTCTTTTTTTTTTCTTTAAAAAAAATTAGATAAAAAAAATCATTTTCATCATCGCCCCCCCTCGCCCCGTAGCCAGCCTGCTCCGTAGCTTACTTTTTTGTGTGTGTGTGTGTGTGTGTGTGTGTGTGTGTGTGTGTAAATAAATAGAAACACGCACTCAGGTGTCCATCTCAAGACAAGACCTCTTTCATAATGATCATTGACCGGCATCTCTAGGATCAAACAGACGTATTTTGATCAAGTCTTCCTCTCTGTGTGTGTGTGTGTGTGTGTGTGTGTGTGTGTGTGTGTGTGTGTGTGTGTGTGTGTTTAATCTCTCTCGCACTCTGATACAATGTACTGACAAATATAACATACAAATATGATATATGATCGAATTTATCATTCGGTTTTTATTTTTGAAATTAGTTTATTTTGAAAATTCACCGGATTTTCTCGTTTTTATTGAGCGACTTCCTGTACTATTGACGAGGATCGCTCGCAGCTCGCGCACGAAATAGAGCAGACGCCGAAACAACAAATGCATGCCGCGAGCCGCGCAACCACCACATTGATTAACGTGGGCGCCGAATGGAAGCGCTCGGCGGCGCTTCGCGGCGCTTTGTGGCGCTTCCGCGTCCAGTGTGAACCGGGCGTTACGTCGCTCGGAAAAATGTGTCGCCTGAGCCTCCGCCCCCTCCGTGCCCATTGGCGGAGGGAGGGCTCATTGAAAAAAAAAAAAAAAATCGGTGTTCCTTCGGCGCGCCTGGGAAACTCTGAAATTATGAATAACTTAAGCTCGTTTTTGTCCCATTTGCCTGCATCAGCCCGTCATGATATTGTTAAATTAATTGAGAGCCACCCACTATTGTTTTCTGACCACCCCCGCTGTAGAATAGCATAGAAGTAGAGGGACATGCCACAACTAAGCAGCACGCACACAGAGTCATTATTGGGAAGTTAAGAAAGAAGCTTTGGCTCTCCTTCTGACAGTGCTCATCTTGATGTTAATTTGGGGTCAGGTTTTTACAGACTATAATGCCCTCGTAGATGCGGTGGTCTCTGCCCCTGCAAGACTTCAATCTCCAGATTTGCCACAGGAAGGGGGGTTGATAATGTGTTGGCAGATGCATTACGATGTGGACTAGCTGCGGAATTCTTATTTTGGGGGAAGTGAGCTGTTTTTCTTGTTTAGTTTTGTTTGTCGGTATGTTAATAGGGTTTAGTTCTTAAGGGAGGGGGTGATATGACCCACAGGTGGGTCTAGATGCCTCTATCTTTGTGTCTGTGTGTGTGTGTGTGAGAGTGGATGACGCCTTGCAGGTGCGGTCCTGGATGTCGGCTGCTGATTGGACGCGCCACGGCTGAGAAGGAGGAGCAGTCGAGCCAGCCTGACGGTCATCCCTCCTCCGCTCCCAACTCTGCAGTTAGTCACTTCTGAAATGGTGTTAGAGCACACAGCCGTAGGGGTGGGCTGCCATTTTCTTTGTCCCCTCTTTTCTCCTGTTTAATAAGTATGTAGGGAGGTTAGCCTTTCTGTATTTGGCTTCTCTTTCTTTCTTTAGTTAGTTCTTAAGGCGAGCTAGTTGGAGTTTGGTTTATTATTTTGGCCTGGGCCCAACCTGAAGCCTTTGCTGCCCACCAGTTAAGTTGTTTTGTTTATTTCATTTACTGATTAATAAAATGTTTTTTGTTGAAACTGCCAACTGCAGTGAAAAATTAATGAGGCTTGGGAGTGGGGGAAGGTGTCCCACACGTTGCGTCTCGGTCCCCCTTGACGGGACGTAACACAGAGTTTTCGCCGTGACAGCAGGTTCAGCTCCTACCGTGTTACAGGTGACGTCGTCACGTTAGCCTGTTCCATCCCTGCTAAATTCTTTAAAGAACTACCATTAGTAAACTTTTAAATTATAATACGCTCTACACTAATTGTAATTTCCTGCCCGTGGTTCTATATTGCAACAGTTGACGGCTCATATCAGCAGATAAGCAGCAACAATCTGGGCATTGCAGGTGATTCATAAATATGTCATTTCTTATTAATTAGCCCATAAGTGTTGTACACCAGTGTGACACCAAATGCTTGTTGCTGACAGCAGTGAAGAAATGACACTCTAGTGGTTCTGCACATTAGTATAAATAAAGTGATTCTCTATCATTACATCACAGGACGGCGGCACTCTGACAGATTCCATGAACCTGGACACTGATGATCCAGACTCCGGTCCAGATGACACAACAGGCCACAGTGGAAACGGGTCAGAGCATGGACTGGCTGCTGAAAGGATACAGGTAGGTGGCGCTGTCATCCCAAGTTGTGTGGTGTGGAGGATCAGGGCCAAAGTTCCAGATGCTCACAGATGTGACTGTGGATTCAGGAGGAGTGTTTGAAGGCTGGACTCCCAACAGTGATTGGCTGCTGAGGACCTCTCAATCACAATCAGGTTTTTTAGTGGCTGTGAGATTGAAAGTGAGTGAACAACATTAAATAAAGAGCTCCTGCAGGGTCCCAATTTGACAAGTACACTGCTAGGTGTGCTGCTTCGTTTTCGCCAAGGCCCTGTAGCATTCATGACTGACATTGAGGGAACGTTTCATCAAGTAAGAGTTTCCAACCAGGATGTAAACTTCTTACGCTTCCTCTGGTGGCCAGATGGGGAAATTACAAAGGACCTACAAGAGCACAGGATGCTGGTCCACATCTTTGGGGCAGTGTCATCCCCAAGCTGTGCTTCATTCGACGACAATCAGCATGACTTCCCAGCCGAGGTTATAAACACTGTTGGTCAAAATTTCTACGTGGATGATTGTCTAAAGGCCGTCAGCACGGTGGAACAAGCAATACATCTGTACCAGCAGCTAACAGACCTGTGCGGTAGAGGTGGATTTAAGCTCAATAAGTGGGTGAGCAATCATCGCTCGGTGCTGGCCGCCATTCCTGAAGAGCAGAGAGCTAAAGAGGTAAAAACACTTAACCTTGACAGAGACCAGCTCCCTATGGAGAGGGCCCTTGGAGCTCAGTGGGATGTACAGCAAGATACATTCACATTCAGCATCAGAACCAAGCTGGGATGGGATGAGGAAATCCCTCAGGTCATGGTACGTCCCATATATAGTTTTTCAAGCGCCAAACTACAACAAAGGAACTCATCTATAACAAAACTACAACCTTGTAAGGGCAAAACCTACTTATTTTAATTCTGATTAATAAACTAAAGCTTATTCGATTATCATTATGTTGTTTTTTTTAAACGCTCATACAAAACAAAAAAAGTGGAGGGAGAGTAGTCTGAATCGGGTTCTGGAGCATTGCTCTACCTCATCCATCGCACTCATTAGTGTCACATCCACTTGTCGTGCATCATTTCCCCCAACAAGCTTCTCCTGTTAGACCTTCCCCGAGGTGGTTGGTGGGGTGACGAGCACCCAGCACGTGACCTCTACGATGAGCTTCTACCCACGGAAGTGCCATAGGAGGACACGGATTAAATAGTATGGCTTGTCCATTAGAAGGCTGTATTATGGTGTACATAATATAAAACTTCGGCCCAGTTCTGCTTGTATTGCAATGGTTGTTGTTCCTGAAGTTTCATTTTTCGTCCCTTTTTATTTTTTACATCCATGTTTGTGATGAAATAGTATTGTGAATCGCTAGCTCGCATTGCATGCTGGGAAACAGCGTCACTCAAGGAAGTTTTGGCTTCGCTGACACGGTCCTGAAGGGAAGTGGGTTTTAGTGCACTAGAACGTGATGAATGTGTTCAATCAAGCAGTACAAACCTGATTAATTGTCTTAATACTTCACTTGGAATGGCCATATTGTTTAGGATTAGAATTAGATGACAACTTGTTCACAATATTTGCAACTATTCAATTTGACCAGCAGGTGTCAGTAGAAGACGAAATTTCATGTTGACTATTTCCTAATGGAAGTGCTCTCTTTACGTTGGATTTTTCTCATCATTATTTGAAGTGTAGGCCTGTATCTGCACACAATTTGGAATTCGTCCCAGCGCCCTGAGCTGTAAATTTGGACGGTGTAAAATGAAAATGGCCATCTGCAGCAGAATGAAAGTGAGATTGCATTGTCCAGGTAGGAGGACAGCAGTCAGTCATGTTTCACCTCCAGTCAACACGCAGTGGTTCACATGAAGGTCCAAGAGGCCTACAGACCTACACTGAGTCTGGACGTGGCAGTACAGTTGGATCATTGTCTTTGTTGTGTTGTTTGGTCATTGTGATCCAATGTAATGTGAGAGAAGGACGAGTGCAGTTATATTGGAGTGAGTTTTTTAGAGTGTAATAGAAGTTATAATGCAGAGTCTGTTTTTATGAAATGTTCTATCACCTGGCATCCATCCATCCATCCATCCATCCATCCATTCATCCATCTTCTACTGCCGTATCCGGAGTCAGGTCTCGGGGGCAGCAGCCTCAGCAGAGACCCCCAGACTTCCCTGGACCCAGTCAACTCCTCCAGCTCCTCCAGTGGGACCCCAAGGCTTCCCGGTCCAGCCCAGAGACCTGGTCAGCACCACTCTGACTCCCTGAGTCCCTGCTGCTCAGGTGAGGCTTCAAAGATCTGGCTGCTGAGAGAAGGTTGGAGAAGAAAACATCAGTGTGACAGTGTGAGCATCATTTTCTGTCCACGACTTGAAGCTGAAAGCATCCAAACTCCATTTTTCAGCTGATGTGGTGAAGCTGCTGTTGTCTGACTGTTTGCTCTAAATGTCCTCCAGTGGATCTTCTGACTGGAGGTCCTGACCACAGTTATAATAGTTAACGAAAACGAACAAAATAACGAAAACTTCAATTGAAAAAAACAATTGT
>NW_027466099.1:92500-120000 GCF_046127955.1 Nelusetta ayraudi | reverse complement strand
GTAATTGGGTAAAAGCTTTAAAGGGACACTGCAACCATAATGTTTAATTTAAAAACAAATGAATTTTTAATTTTCCTATATTACTGCAACATCACTGTAATAATAGAATAGGAAAATGCGCTTCTGATCTGTTTTGCTTGATGATCTAATGAGCTTTGTCTCTGCAGGAGCAATTCTAAAATATGTTGGCGCTCCAGACATTGAGCCAGAGGGATCTCCCGAACATCCTGACCAGGAAGCTCCAGGACCAACACGTTCCTCAGAACCTCCTTCTGTCCAGGTGAATAATGTGTGTTATTCTTAGTAGCTAAGCTGATAAGTGTGGGATCAAACTAAGGCAATTAAGCATTATTTTGATTGTTGGTTTGCGTTTTAGTGTTGCACTTGTTGGTTTGTTGGATTTTCTTATTTAAAGTAAGCATTTTCCTTTATGAATACTCAATCTGTTGTATTTATTGACATATAGAGGATTCTTTTCCTAGTATTATAGTGTTTGTTTGTTTTTAAATCAGTTTAACTTGCCTGAGTTGCTCAACTGAAGATGTTTAATTTTACCTGTAGCCTGTTTTGCTCACGAGGTGTAATAGATTGTGGAATCTTAGTAGACCTTAGTAGACGCACGCTGCTGAGAGTGGCAGCAATCAGCTCCGATGACCGTGGTGCTTGTAAATAAGGCAAATGCGCCATCTAGTGGGATGCAGCATGTTTATTCGTGTTGGAGCAATGACAAGTACTACTAACAAAACAAAAGATGCACAGGGTAAAAAAAAAAAATCATAAACTCTTCTTAGATCTCTTATAGATTATTGATAATAGCATTCTAATTGATTTCAAACCTTTTCAAAAGATCTTTTGCCAATAGCACACCCAAATATTTGATAACCTTGGAATTCCATTTGATTTTATATTTTCCTCTAATTTGTCAGCCTGGATGATAATTCAGCGTGAGAACTTGAGTGTTTGCTGTGTTTAACTTGTTGCCTGTGTATTTACCATCGGTTTCTATTATCAACATCAAATGAGGTAAGGTTCTGTCCGGGTCTTGGAGAACCAAAATAATATCTTCAGCAAAAAGCCCTGTTAGATGTCCCTGCTCTCCTATATGTATTCCTTTTAGATTGTTACTTTGTCTGATCATTTGTGCCAGCGGCTCAATGAACATAGCAAACAATGTAGCGCTTAGGCAACATCCTTGACGAGTACCATTAATCTTTATCCTTGCCATAGGTTCTTGGTAGAGACCTTGAATACACTGTATTAACTTTTCTTGGAACCCCAGTTCCCCAAGAACTTGATACAGAAATCTCCAATTCACACAGCCAAGGCTCACCAGTAATAGCTCGCAGGCCCTGCTTTTGGATCTGATCTATTATGTATAGGACCCGTCTAATGTCTTCTTGAGTCTGCCTACCTGTTAAAAAAGCTGACTGATTGGAAGTCCATCTCGTCCCCTTAAATTTCAAAGCGTAACGAACCTGTGTAGCCCGAGGAATTTTATTATAGTTTATTTCCTAGGGTGCAACTCCCCAGGTGGCATTGTCAGGCAACCCCCCCCCCCATTTTCCTTTATACCCACCATCAGAATTGTCTCCACCTCCGCCAGACCCTCCCCCTTGCCGTAGGTTCTTGGTAGAGACCTTGTATACACTGTATTAACTTTTCTTGGAACCCTAGTTTCCCAAGAACTTGATAAAGAAATCTCCAATTCACACAGTCAAGGCTCACCAGTAACAACTTTTGGAGCTGATCTATTATGTATAGGACAGTCCTAGGGCTGGACGATATAGAAAAAAAGCATATCGATATAAAAAAAAAGTCATATTGATCGATATCGATAATTAACATATTATATATATATATTATATATATAACATTAACATTAACATATTTTAATTGCAGTGCTGGATGTTTTATACTATTACTTCATGACAGACTTTTAATAAAGAACACACGAGCACTGAATTCAAATTCAAACGTTTATTCAACCACCTTTTTTAAACACAACTGAATTGTTTTTTTGTTTTTTTTAATATTATTGTTATTATTATTATTATTATTATTAATTTAGTCATTTATTTAAAAAAAAATAGGCTGAGATAGGGCTCGAACGTGCAACTCGACCAGAGGTCTGAAGTTGTGGCGGTTAACAGCTCGTTTTGCACTGATTCCCTGCACTCGTTGTACAGACGAGGAAGAGCTGTGTTTGAAAAATACTTGCAGTCTGGAACTTCATATCGCGGGTCAAGAGTGGCGAGAAGCTGTTTGAAGCCAAGCTTTTCAACGGTGGTTATTGGCAGAATATCCCTCGCTATGAAGCATGTTACTACATGGGTGATGTCCTTATGGCGCTTGGACGCTTTGTCGTATTTACTGCAAGAAGTCCAGTTTGGTCTGCTTTACTTGCTTGGTGCTGGCGCTGGCAGCGGATTCCTCCGACAACGTGGAGCCGCTGGGTCTGCGTTTGCGATTGGTTGGAGGAAGAAATGACCGTAATATTAAGCTACATGATTGGCTATGATGAAAAAGGAAGTGAAACTTTTTCTATCAAACTTTTTATCGACCCCTTTTTTTCCTATCGCAGCACACGTCTATCGATCGATATATATCGTTATGGAATTATCGTCCAGCCCTAGACGGTCCCGTCTAATGTTATCTTGAGTCTGCCTACCTGTTATAAAACCTGACTGATCCTCATCTATCAAGTCCGGCATAAAACTTTCAAGTCTTTTTGAGATGATTGAAGTAAAGATCTTCTAGTCAACATTTAAGATTGAAATGGGCCTATACGAATCACAAAGTTCCTTATTTTTCCCTTCTTTTGGAATAACTGGAATGACAGCCTCTTTCCATGAGGGAGGCCGTTTGCCCTCTGTCAGAGTCAGATTAAAAGAATTTAGGAGTATCGGGGTTAATTCTTCTCCAAATGTTTTATACCACTCACTAGGAAACCCATCACTACCTGGCGCTTTGATTGATTTTAAGCCTGCTAATGGCAGCATCTATTTCTTTTTTGGTTATACTGGAAATGAGTTTTCTATTTTGCTCATCTCCAATGGCTGGTAGGTCCAATGAGTCAAGGAATTCTTTCATCTCACAATCTTCTTTAGCTGTGGGTTGGGTATATAGATTTTCATAATAATCTTTAAAAACCCTCTCTATTTCTTCAGGTTCAAGTAGTAGCTGTTTCGTTAATGGGTCTCTAATTTTACATATTGCATGAGAAGCTTGCTGGGCCTTTATTCCTCTTGCTTAATATTTGGTTGATTTACAACCTGATTCATAGTGGGTCTGTTTAATGAATTTCAGCTTTTTCTCAACATCTAGCCTCAAGACATCGTCTATTTCCCTTCTGACACCGATTATTTGTTGTGACACTGTATCGTCCTTATTGCTTTTGTGTTGCTGTTCCAGAGTTGTTCATTGGTTTACCAGCTTCTTGTAACCTTCTTCTCTATGTGGCAGGTGGGTTTGCCCCCACCTTCGCGTCATCAATCACACCTGCGCCGGAGTGCAATCTTTGCGTCCCTCAGTGCGTTTACATGGTACTAGAGAAATTTGAATTATTGCCTTAGTCCGATTATGATCGGAGTTTGAGAACTCCGATTGGAATCGGAGAACTCCGATTGAGACACCCAGATAATGCGATTGGAATTCTAATTTCTCGGCCATGTATACGCCTTAGTCGGACGATTAACTGGACAACGCAAGTGCGCGCGCGCCACCGCACAACTACGTCGTCTAACAAAACAGACGGCGTGAAACAACCAGCAAACGCGAATAAGAATGTTGACATTTGGAGAGAGGATGAGACCGGGGCGATGCTTTCTCTTCTAAAAGAGATGGACATATTAAAATTACACACAACAGAGACCTTTTTTAAAAGGGTAGCGCAGCAAATGCAGGGCTCCGGCTTTGCGCAGCCCTGAACAAATACGTATTTGTTCGTATTTATATTTCTACCTTTTCGTTCACATTTTTTGTAAGTTAGAAGAATTTCAACTTGTAAATAAAAGCACAGCAAAGACATGTTTTTCTGATTTGTTTTCATTTCGATAATTTCGCTGTTATTCTGCTGGAAACGGCACAAGCTTCCTCCACGGTCGGCTCTTTCATGAGCGTGTGTATAACTGAAGACACCGTTCCTTTGCAAAACCTGTACACAAACTCTCCCACCAGTCTGCGCAGAACCCGCATCCAACAAGAACGAGAGTTTGGGGTCCGTGGCGACGGCACAAAGCGTAGCATCGAAGACATTGTGTTGTTGTAGCCCTCCAACAGCAACACAACAACACAACGCGGACACTTTTCCTTTGATTTTGGTTTATTTGGTTTAGACAATTCAGTTTGTCTGTTTCTTTTGTTAGCATAACCACTTTCTTTGGTTGGTTTTCTGTTCTTTGTTTTGTTGTGAAATTTTGGTGAAACTTTGGGTTTTCTATTGAGTAGCGATTTTGTTATAGTTTGATTTCCTTTTTTAGTTCATTAATATCTTGTTCCCCAGTGATCGTTACCTTTTTGTTTTGGGTTTTGGTCCTGTGTGTGTGTGTGTGTGTGTGTGTGTGTGTGTGTGTGTGTGTGTGTGTGTGTGTGTGTGTGTGTGTGTGTGTGTGTGTGTGTGTGTGCGCGCGCGAAGAATAAATAAGGAGTTGGCATAGCGTGAATTTTGGCTTGTAGTGATTCCCTTAGCTTTGTTTATTCCCTTTTTTGAGTTTTCTTTGGTTTCTTTGGCCCTGTTCCCCTTATTTTCTTATGTTGAACAGTCTTTTTGGTATGGTACTTATTTCCTTGACACTCAGGCAGCTAAACCTGGTCTATTTTAAATTGTTGTCAAATAAAGCTGTTTCATTGGAAGTCCGTCTCGTCCTCTTAAATTTCAAAGCGTAACGAACCTGTGTAGCCCGTGGAATTTTATTATAGTTTATTTCCTGGGGTGCAACTCCCCAGGTGGCGTTGTCAGGCAACCCCCCACCACCACCACCACCACCCCAATTTTCCTTTATACCCACCTTTATACCCACCATCAGAATTGTCTCCACCTCCACCAGACCCTCCCCCTCGCCACATCTAGTCTTTTTTTGATAGGCTGCCCTCGCTATTAACCTCCCTCTCATCACAGCTTTAATTGTGTCCCACAGTATGGTAGTGTCTACTGGACTTTCTATGTTCTCCTCCATAGAGCATTTAATCTCTTTCTTAACCTCCTCCAGTGTTTTTGGATTATTTAGCATACCCACATTTAATCTCCAAAGTGTGTTTTTCTTCCTCTTATTTAGACAAATAATAAGGTAATTAATACTGTGTCAGTACAAGTCAGTCGTTCCTATTTTACATTCCTCTATTCTGTATCTGTCTGTAATGTTAATAAAAAAAATAGTCCTCTGTAACGGGTGGAGGTCCCTCCAAACATCAAACATCCCTAGTTCGGCTAGAGAGACGTTGACAAGTTTCGACAGGCGGGTCTGACTTCTGTTGCCATTAGTTGTGTCGAGTTTAGCTTTTAAATCATGTTGAAATCCCCTGCACATATTAGGATTCCTTCACTTTCCACAGCTATGATCTCAAACAGTGATTTCAAAAAGCACTTGTCCAACCCTGGACCAAAGTAACTGAGTTATCATCCAATTTCCCTTTGACTATTACATATCTCCCTTCTTTGTCATTTATTTTTTTAACAACTTCAAAACTGATAGAATTAGAGATTAATATTGTGACACCTCTCTTTGGGCCTTTCCTGAACAAGCTAAAAAAAACATTTCTATATCCAAATCTTTTCAGTGTGTCGTGCTCTTGTTGAGAGAGATGTGTTTCCTGTAGATCAGGCATGGCCAAACTATGGCGTGTCTCTGTCTGGCCCGCGTGAAGGCAGTCAAAAATCTAACCTAACTTAGAAATGACACTTGAACCTGCAATGAGTATTTTAGTCGTTCTAAATGAGTCCAACGTTAGAAAAAAAGGAGCGACCCGGACTTCCCACAGTCTCTTTTCTATTAACATGGGAATTCAATTTTAATAATTTGTCAACTAAAAACACCGGTCATACTAGAACATCCCTACCAGTTTTCTTCCCTGTATTCTCTGAATTTAATCAAAGAATCTTTGAAACTCTTGTAGCTTTTCTCTGGCTCGTGTCGCTGCTGATGCGTAGCCCCTCCAGGATCCCTCCTTGCACTGCCACTCCGTCGTAGTGCGGGGCACCGAGTGCCGCAGGCCCCTCCGCACCTGTCGCCACCGCCGTCTTCTCCGCCAGGCCGCGTCTCGCCAATTCCTCCTTTACCTCCTCTGCGCTGTTGTAGGTTCGAGTTCCCGTATCCCAGTGGGTCCTCATCTTGGTGAATGGCGTCTGGAACCGGATGCCCTTCTCCTTCAGGATTCTTTTAGCAGTGTTGTACTCCTTTCTCTTTTGGACCATCTCTGTCGCGTAATTGTGATGGAATGACGGTACTTTATTCCCCAGTTCTATTTTCTTTGTCCATAGCTCTCTCAGGACCCTCTCTTTGGTAGTAAATTCCAGAAAGTTAACAATGATGGGTCTCGGTTGGGCACCGTCCGCTGGCTTCTGTGCAAATGAGCGGTGTGCTCTCTGAATTTGGAAATTAAAATCTTCTGGCAGGTGCAGTTCGCTTTTCAGCAGGTCTTCCACAAACTTGGCCACAGATTCTCCCTCCTCTCCTTCAGTGACTCCATAGATACGTAGGTTGTTTCTCCTCGGCCTGGACTCCAGGTCAGTTAACTTGTCCTGAAGAGCTTTTTGTTCTGTGATATGACCAGAGCGTCATTAGCTTCCTGTGCCCAACGTTCTAGCTTTTCAATCCGCGACTCAGCCTCGTTGATCTTGCCGGTCTGGAGCTCCTGTTCGGTGATGACTTTCGCAAGTTGTTGATTTATTTCGTCTTTGAAGTCGTCCAAGTCTTTTTCCACATCGTTCCTCAGTGTTTCTCCAAACGTGCGAAGGACTTCTTTTGATTCTGTTTTTAAATCCCGTATCTCCTTGCTAATAATTTCTATGTCCGAGCCCTTTTTCGCGTCGTTAGTCACGAGGAGTTCGTTTCGCCATCTCCCTCTGTTTCAGAGCAAGCTGGTAGTTCCGCCATATTGTCTGTTACCGTGTTTCTGTTTTGGTTGAATGGAGTTTTCCTTCCCATTCCAACGTTCCCCTGATCACTTTGTAGTTAATATGATATCTGACAATAGTCATTCAAGTTTTCGGGGAGTTTTTACCCTAGACGGTCGAGAGCCCTGGTGTCGCAAAGTCTACCGCTTTATGGCCAAACCAGAAGTCCCTTCCCTCTAGCCTTTTCAAGGGGGAGGTGGCTAGACTCGGCTCTTGTGGGACGAGAAGCAGAAGGCCTGTCCGATCGGGGGGGAAGATGAGATGACATTTTTGTGGGTCAACACAAACTCATCTGCGAGGACAGCAGCCTTGGACAATGACAACACTTTCTGTTCATTCAAGAACATTACCACCTTCTCTGGCAAAGAGTCTTTAAAATCTTCTAAAAGAACGAGCTCACGGAGTGACTCAAAGTCATTTTTGACATCATTAGCTGCACACCATTTATCAAAGAGGTTGCTTTTCTCCCATGCAAACTCGACAAAGATTTGACCACTAGATTTTCTATGGTTCCTAAATTTTTGCCAGTAGGGCTCAGGAACAAGCTCATAAGCAGGAAAAATTGCTTCCTTTCCAACATCATATTGCAGGCTGTCTTCTAAGAAAAGAGCAGACACCAACTCCTGTGCTTTTCCCACCCGCTTGCATTGGAGAAGGACAGGCCACATGTCTCTTGGTGAAGCTATTCGCTCCAAGGCACTGAATTATGAATTCTGTACCTACCTACAACCCCCCCTTCCGTGGCCCGCCGACTCGATGCAGGTCTGTCATGTGGCCCGTTGCTAAAAATGTTTGCCCACCCTCTATACAGACAGTGAGTTGGAGCAAGCTCGTAAGCACTACTTCCAGATGGCCCGCACTGCCAGTGAGGGGAAATGTGTCATGTTCAAAGAGCTGAGATGCAGGCTGGTGAGAAACACTGTCACCAGCATGATTTCTATCTTGAGAGCCAGTCAGCAAGGAGAGGGGGTCCGGTACCCTTCTAAGCATGAAGTCACTGCAATGGCTAAAAGACTAGTGGAGTATTATCCCATGCTGAAGCATTAAGACAAAACAATGAAACATGTAAGTGATTATATTATTTTGCGCACTTTTTGTGAAAAAAGTGTGAAGATTTTGAAGCGTGTGGTTATTTTTGGCTGATACTTTTTTTTATCTGTGCATGTTCACTTTCCATCTTTATTTGTTCTTTCAATGAGTGAAATTTTATTTACCACAGGAGAGCACTTACAAGAATCTTCACAAGAGATTCACCAGAGAGGGGCCACAAGAAGAAAAGGCATCGCATTGACTTCTCAGCAAGTGACCAAGAAGAAGATCATGATGCAGACTCAATTGGTGGATCAACAATTATTTTGTGTCACACACCAGGGCGCAGTTCTGATAATGGCCACACTTCACGTAAGTAGAAACATGTCCATTTTAATAATAATGATAATGTATGAAAGCTAGGCAATGTTATGATAGTTTTGGATATCATGATATATCACAGGCATTTTTACATTTGAATTGTCATTTGATATATTTTGATGCTCCAAACAATTTCATCCATTTGACTGATTTACTGATTTGTCTCCTCCATTTCATCAGCCAAAGATGGTCTGACAGCACAGGCCAGACATTATCAGACCCTGCAGGAGCTGTACAAGAAACCAAAACCCAACCAAGATGCTGTCTCCCAAATTCTTGACCTGCAGTTTCAAGCAAGAAGATCCTTCATCGATAGTGATGTTCTGAAAGAACAGGACAAGGCCAACAAAGATCCTGGATGCATATCCATGTGTCAAGGATCTTTATCATGTAAGTGATTAACTTGTTTTGGTTTATGATGAAAAGCAAGCATTTTTGCAGATTTTAACATTGACTTGCATTATAGGCGATGAATGAGCTGCGGCGCATTCTGGATAAGGGCAACAGAAAATTCATTGATGAACTAAAAAAAAAAAGAGATGGGAAGACTTCTGCACCAATGTGTAATTTTATGGTGTTTGGAAAAAAAATGAAGTGATGAAGCCACGCATAACGCTGGTTGTAGTTCAGTAGAGTCATTTTGCTGTGTCTCTAATTGACTGTGTAGCTGTTTCCTGGGACATAGGATGGTTTATGTTGCGCTGAATGAATAGATGCAGAATGGTAATACTCTTCATGCTGAAAAAATAAGATTTTTTTTGTGATCAACACAAACCTAATAAGACTCATTTTTAGGAAGACTAACTTTGAACTCAAAGTTGATTTGTTCTATTCCAGTGGAATATTCCATCGCGCTGCTCAGGGCACTCCCCACACTCTTTCCTTCACCAAGTCCACCACCGAAGAAGCTGGGACATGCCAGTGAGGCACTGCTTCATGTCATTCAGGTGAAAGTTTGTTTGCATTTTCTCACATTCAACACTTCATAGTTCCATGCATGGATGTGGCGTTTCCTTCTTCTTTTTCTTTAGCCAACAGAAGATCCCACAATGTACTCGCAGAAGAGGTCTTTCTGCACTCCTGTGTTGCTGTTTGATGGGACCCGCTGTCTCATCTGTCTTGGAGCCACTCCTGCCACCACGCTTGCCAAGGAAGACTTGAGTGACGGTCTGCTTCATCTGATGGATTACTACTATGCGCTGCACCTCACATATCCAAAAGTGTGTGGCAACCCTTCTCTCTGTCATTCAGACAGAAGTGCTACAGGACACTATCCATGAGTGAGACACCACAGCCTCATACAAAAAAGACCATGGCAGAATGGAAAGATTTTATTGGGGAGTAGAGCTGTGTACTAGGCATAGGTAGTGATACACTCCCCTGGTAGTTGTAACTTGAGGGTGGGTGGGAGTCTGTTGGAACAAACATGTTATCAGTGGTGATAGGAACACAACACTATATGCTGTCCCCATACTGGTTTTTTTTTTGTGTGTGTAACTGAGTGTCAGGGAATCTGAATCAATGTTCAATAATGATGACGGTGAATATTGTAACAACAAAACATTACTTGCATTCTAGAAATGATTGCTTGAGATTGTTTTAAGATGCAATGCCTTAGTGACGTTTTTATTACAAGGCAGTGAAGGCACTGTCAGCAATTTAAGTGAATAAATAGTTGTTGACAATATTAATTCTGTTTGCTTAATTATTTTTTTTTGGGGGGGAGTGGGCGTAGGGGGGGTGGATGCTTTGTCTCATTTTGAGAAAAAAAAAGCTAATATTTTGAACACTTAAATTAAGAAGAATTGCACTGTTAGTACCTCTGGTTTTAAGATCTTTTCATTCAAATTAAGAAAGAAGCAAACGTGAAAAAAGAATTGAGAAGCTAGTATCAAGTTTATTTGACTTAGTACAGTCCTTGGAATGAGTGCTTTACTGTTTATTTCAAGAGTTTTTCCATTCTTCAAATGCCTAGATATATCGTCTTATTTTAAGAAATCTTACCAAGTCTAAATATCTTACTGCATTGGCAGATAATTTGACTTGTTTCTAGCCTGTTCTTTCTCAATTTAAGTGTTTGTTTCTTAGATATATTTTGCAGTGTGTGGACACCGAGGGGAGCTCTAGAATTGGCTCATTCAACCAACCAACGAGCCAATCAGCAGTGGCGTCACAGGCCCTCCTCCTTCTTTGTTCTCTCTCTCACTTTGACTTCTGCACTGGACAGCCAGGTTTGTGGAGGGAAGGTTGGAACAAAGTAAGGACGGGGTACCCCATACATTCATGTACGTAGAGTCACTAAGTCTTAAACTCACCAGGTTTGTATCGCATATCGATAGCCCTCATGCCACACAAGTCTATGAGGGTCCAAGGTCAACTTTGTCCGAGAGACATGGGGCCACTTTCAGGTTCATCAGGATCCTTCAGGACACACCCACGCCAAATTTGGGGCTTCTAGCCCATGAGGAACCCCAAAACCCTCACTCTAATTCCAGCCTTATCGCTAACCCTAATGACAAGTCTATGAGGGTCAAAGGTCAACTTTGTCCTAGAGACATGGGGCCACTTGCTTTTTCATCAGCAGCCCCCAAGAAGTGCACACGCCAAATTTGGGGCTTCTAGTTCTTGAGGAACCCCAAAACCCTAACCCTAGTTTCAGCCTTATCGTTAACCCTAATTCAATGCAAGTCTATGGAGGTCAAAGGTCAAATTTGTCCTAGAGACATGGGGCCACTTTCAGGTTCATCAGGATCCTCCTGGACACACCCATGCCAAATGTGGGGCTTCTAGCCCATGAGGAACCCCGAAACCCTCACTCTAATTCCAGCCTTATCGCTAAACCCTAATGCAGTGCAAGTCTATGAAGGTCAAAGCTCAACTTTGTCCGAGAGACATCAAGTGTTTTTTTCATGAATCATTCATAAATGTTAGGAGTTTGCTTTGTGGCGAATTCACAATAAAAATACATTGACACTGTCAAAGATGGACTCAAGCACTATTATTGAACTATACTGTATTTTTTGAGTGATGTGCTTTTGAAAAGCGCTGCGCACAGGAGGCCCATTTGTTTTTGTTTTTTTTCAGGGGGCCCAAAATTCCTGGCGGCGCCCCTGAGCGGGCATCTCCAGCACCAAGGCAGTGGAGCTGCTGGCCACGAGAGAAGAATTAACCAGTCCATTGAAACCATTTGTTTGGTCTAGTGAGTGGCAACAGTCCTTTGAGGATCTTAAGTGCCTTCTCAGCTGTAACCCTGTCCTGTCTGCTCCAAATTTTTCCTCATTGGCTAGAAGCCCCAAATCTAGCGTGGGCGCTTCTTGGGGGCTCCTGATGAAAAAGCAAGTGGCCCCATGTCTCTAGGACAAAGTTGAAAATTCACCCCATAGACTTGCATTGAATTAGGGTTAACAATAAGGCTGAAACTAGGGTTAGGGTTAGGCTTAGCTGAAATTAGGGTTAGGGTTTCGGGGTTCCTCAAGTACTAGAAGCCCCAAATTTGGCGTGGGCGCTTCTTGGGGGCTCCTGATGAAAAAGCAAGTGGCCCCAAGTCTCTAGGACATAGTTGAAAATTCACCCCATAGACTTGCATTGAATTAGGGTTAACAATAAGGCTGAAACTAGGGTTAGGGTTAGGCTTAGCTGAAATTAGGGTTAGGGTTTCGGGGTTCCTCAAGTACTAGAAGCCCCAAATTTGGCGTGGGTGCTTCTTGGGGGCTCTTGATGAAAAAGCAAGTGGCCCCATATCTGTAGGACAAAGTTGAAATTTCACCCCATAGACTTGTATGGCATTAGGGTTAGGGTCCAAGAGTACACATACACATTTTCTTTTGCTTTATTGATTTAAGCTCATTCATCGTCTCCAGCTGCAAAGGTACAGAAAGCTTTCTGTGTTTAGATGTCGTGTGTGAGAAAACATCACTTTTTTCTGTAAACTTGTGTTATCATTGTCCTTCATTGAAAATGACACAATCTTTCATTTCATTGTTCAGATGCCGAACACCAAGGCATTCCGTCGCTCTCTGGCCATGAAACGACGCCTGGAGCAAAAACGGGATTGGACACCTTTTCCACCTCGGAAGGACTTTGAACGTCGTGAGTACTTCCACGTTCATGATTTCATGTTCTGCCTGTGTTGTTATGTTGTATTCCAAATAAATCTTACAAAAACATATTTAGATTTTTCTTTTTTGTCAATTTACACAGGGCGCGGTACTGGTCAGCGACCTGGGTGCGAAGATGGCCCGTTTTGCTCCTGACTGACAAAACAGGGCAAGTTCGTTCTTAAGGCCCAGCAACCAGACAAGAAGGTATGGGTCGTGATTTTGTCAAGCCACGAGTTTCTTTATGTTTTTGTTCTGGTGGTGGGAGACTCACATCTCTGTCCACTTGTGGATGGTTTTGTGTTCTCTCCCCGGGCAACAACCTTGAACACGGGCTTGTAACAGACTCCGCCCAGGATTTTGCTGCGCTACTGGCAACTGTGTTGGACCGCTGGCCCAAGGTTTGTTTATCTGCTGTGACAAACAAATTTGAACACATGAATGTCATCGCCACTTTGTTTTATCAATATGAAGTAATTCCATGATCCATAGTTCAATAACAAGAATATTCATGAATTTATTTTGCATTTTTACGTTTGTTTGGGGTTTTTTGTAGGTGTTTGTGCTTGACTTTCCACCCCGCCTGACTGTCAAGCCAGAACTACAAACAGCGCTACGTCAAGTATATCATCGTGTTGCTGCACGCATGGGTGTGTAAAATACATATTTTTGTTGTATTTTTTTCTCTTCAGTGACACTGTGCTAACAGATATTTCTTAGAATTGTGTGATTACACAATTGATTATGTGACACTTCTTCCAGGTTTAACATTTGTGTATATGGCCGATCACGTCCCCCTTTGTCAGCTGTACATGGTGGTATTATGATGGTGTAAGTTTTGCCTTCTTCAGCCTTACTTGCTCTTCATTTGATATGACAAATATGTGTTAACATGTTGTTTTCTGTTTAGGTGCACCTCAGGACTGATTTTGGTGGAGCGTCTGCATGCTGCAGTGCTCCATCAGCTCGCACCCCCTTCACCTAGGCCAGGGGTGTTGTGCCACAACCAATCATCGCCCAGGGTGTCTCCCAGAGTGGTTGTGACAGGTCCTGTCTACATGCCAGTGTATGGACCCGCTCCTTAATGGACTCTTGTTGGACAGGAGGTTGAGGTAACCTGTTCATCCCTCTTTTTTTTTCCCCCCAATCGTGTATTTGTCAAACAGTGCAACTTTTTATTTTAAAAATGAACACTTATCCTAAGTTGACTCTGATTTCCTCTCCTCTTTTTTTTTATAGACAGTACCAACAGCTGTTGAGACTGCATTTCACACAGACATCCCGTCCAATCCTGTGTGGTTCAGTGAGGCTGTGCTGCTGGACCACATGGAGACCGTCGTGGAGTCATCTGGCAGGGTTTCCCCAGCTGTCACGGTAACATTCACACAATTATTCATACACTTATCAACTAGGGGTGGGTGAAAAAAAAAATCAATATTGCAATATATTGTTGTGCTTTCTGTCGCAATAAATAATCGATACACTGACGGCAAATATCAATATTTTTTTTCAAACACCACCTGTCCACCTGTCCCGGGAAAGACAAAATCTCTCCCGGGACACAATTTGTCCCGTTCTTTATGGAAAATGACAAAACCTCATTTAATTTCCGTCTGTGGTCTAGATAGGGTTGCCAACCCTCCCGTAAAATACGCGATTGTCCCATATTTGCAAATAAAAAAGCCTGTCCCGTAATGAACTGATGGGGGACGCACTTCACTTTGTCCCGTATATTTTGGGGACGCGGTTATTTATTTATTTATTTTGTCTGCATCATTTTTTATTGATTTTCAGAATCGGGGCAGTGAAAGGATTTTTTTCCCTCTTTCATCTTCCCGTCGGTTTGTATATCCCAAGTCCCCAAGTTGAGATAAGACAAGTTGCTACTGACTTTACATTACCAGAAAGCACTGTCCTTGTTTACATGAAAGTTATTAATGTTCATGCACTTTAATATGTTTGCTTGTGCAGTGCACGTTTGTTTGTACATTATACAAAGTTTTGGAATAAATGCAAGATCACAGGCATTTTCCTTTTTATGGGTATTTTTTTCTTTTTCAGTCACATATCGTCTGCAAAATTTTGAAGATATCGAAGATATCGTGTGTCGTGATGTTGTCATTATCGTGGGCCAAATATCGTGACAGTATCGAATCGTGGGTTAGCCATATCGCCCCACCCCTATTATCAACACAAGATCACATATGTACAGTACATGTACAGTTTAATTAGTGTGTTACTTTGTTTATGAATTCATTTCTTTATGTTCTTCAAGATGTCCAGCCTGAGACGTCGATCAGCACGCGTTGCCTCAAAAACCAAAACAAACAAGTGACATGTTGGTATTTGGGATATGTGTATTTCATTGTGTGCATCTTTGTGATAGGACAATAAATGCAGTTCTTTAAACGTTACTTTGTGTCCTTGTATTTGCAGGTGTGGGCAACACGTTCAACTGTCCACATGACTGAGTCTGCCTCCAGCAATGTCACAGCAGTGCAGCAGGTTTGTACTTATTCATTTCCACTTCATCACCTGTATGTGTTTTCTAGGCTTTACACCGATCTTATCGGCTGTATCGGATCGGCCGATATTTGGCATTTTTTGAAACGTTCATGATCGGGCGTCATGTCATGAATCACCGATCAATGACGTCATGGTCGTGTTGAAACTTTTTTAATCTGTCTCATTTCCTCCAAAGTAGTTTCACAGCATCGACATGTTTATTTGTTTGTATCCGAGTGTTATGTAAATGTATAGATTTGGGTTTACATTGTTGTCAGTTCCTTTTGTCTGCTGTGTGTCCGTTTGGGCACTAGATGGCGCAGTAGATCCTGTGTTCCCTTTTTTTTGCTTGTTCCAGGTGCGGAAAGGTGATTGGCTGGTGCCAATATTTAAGGAGGAGGACTTCAACACCTCGGTCTCTTTGTCCTTCTCCCAGCTCCCAACCAGAGGCCATGTGCCGCAGCAGCAGCATTCTGTGTTCAGCCATCAATTCTGTTTTGTAATCTATTTCAGTTCCCTTTGTGTCCACGTAGCCCGTAGGGGAGGGAAGCCATTTGTGTTGTGACCCTTTTCTCCTGTGTTTTAGTTAAGGAGGTTAGTTTGACTGTCATTTATTTGATTGTTTTCTTCATAGGTAAGATCCATAAGAGAGCCATTTTGTTTGTTGTTTTGGCCATGCCCTCCCTGACGCCAGTGCAATGATGGTGACGTTTAATAAAAACCATCCTGTGGACGAAGCACCTTTGTCTAATTTGAGAGCTGGGAGAAGGGGGGGGGAGCCTTTATGTTGTGTCCTGGTTCCCCCTAGGCCGGGGCATAACACCGAGAGCTAATGATTCATGATTCAAAAACCTTCATTTTCGTCTTCGTGCCTCTTCCTGTTTTGAGTACTGTCGCTATGTGACGGACAATAAAGTTTCTTTGAATCTGCAATATATGCAACGCTACAGTACCTCGCGGGGGAACTTTGGTAAAAAAATTCAACACCACAAATTTAATCAGGCACTTGGAAAAGATACACACGGAGGAGCATGTCGAGTTCAAGAAACGCAGCGCGGAGAAAGAAAAAGAAAAGCAAACTCTGAAACGGATGCTAAAGCAAACAACTTTCGACGGTGCTTGTGAGAAGGCAAGGGGTGTACAGAAACAAGTATTTATTGCCTCTAACGTGATTGGATCGGTGATTGGCACAAAAATCGTGACCGTGTAAAGCCTAGTGTTTTCCTTTCTATGTTTATTGGCATAAAATCACATCTTTCTCATTTTAATCAGGTGGAGGCGACGCCACAGATGACCAGAGCTGTGCCCGTGGTTCCTGTGGCTCCCGTGGTTGCCAGCACCAAGCCAGAGGAGGCCAGCACCGTCCAGGAGGCAACACAGAAGATCAACTAAGCTAAGGAGGCTTTTCTTTCTTCTTCTGTTGCCTTTGACTGCTCCGCTCGTTCTATGCCTCGCACATGTGATTTGTGATCCATCATCAGTTAGTACTAGTGAAGATGCAGTGGCAGATCATGGCACTGGTATTAGCTTAGCCAAGGTTCTGCATGGTTCTTTTCATCGAGGCGAAACCGGTCACGGTTTAAAATTCCAGCACCAGCTGGCAACAGTGAGTCACTTCAGAAGAGCAAAACTCCTCACTTTGACATGGATAATTCTGACGTAGAGTTTGTCAGTGCTGTGACCAATGAAGAGTGTAACTTCTCTCCCCTTGATGTTGATGTTTGTTTAGACCTTAGCAAAAACTTGAAGATTCATTTGGACCGTGCGAGTTTTCCAATTTCTGATTGCAAAGGCCCATTAGGTTCGCCGTGTACAAATGAGAATGTAGAGGCTGATGGAAACTGCTTCTTCAGAGCCATCAGTCAAGCTGTGACTGGTTTATAGACACAGAAGTGGAAATTCAGGTTGCAGCAGATTGTTTACGATTAGATGTGTACACTTTTATCGATGGTCATGGGTTGAAGTACAGCTTTTGCAAGAAACAATTCTCACATTGTATATATTTATGGATGTATTTGTTTTATATGGAAGCAGTTACCATAATCCAAATTAAAATAAGAATATAATAACAGAAATGCGTTTTCATTTTAAGAACGAAGCTGCATTATTTGACTCATAATTAAAATGGTTAATAAGTCATTCAATCTGCATTTTCATTTTCTTCTTCAAGACTGCTCATTCTTGTACTTAATTCAAATGAAAAAGGAAAACACATTTGAGATTTAATTTTCAAAACATGCACCAGCAAAGAGTTAACAAAATTCAATATAAAATGTAAAATTCAAAAATGAAAAAGCAATAGCAGAATGCTTTTTCATTTTAAGAACGAAGCTGCATTATTTGACTCATAATTAAAATCATGAATAAATATTCCTATATGCATTTTCATTTTCTTATTCGTGTCGCACCTTTTATGACACAATCAAAAAGAAAACTGAGAGCATTGCTTTTTAATTTTCGTGGTCCTGCCCTGCACAAGAGTTACCACAACTCGAAAACGAAATCGCAATCTCAAAGTAAGCACGCGGCGCAGGAAAGTGACGTCAGCAGCTCTCCACCTCCGCTGTGGGTATGGCGGTATGACGCCAAGTGTCATTTGCCTCCTGTTATGTGTAAATTCTAATGTTTGTGAATTTAATAAATGTATATATATACTGTATATTTAAAAAAACAAAACAAAACAAAAAAAAGGTATAGCGGTATGACACCACTTTGCCATCGTTACTTTTCACGTCATTGAAGTTGCCGGTAAACAAGATTTAAATCGCCGAAAAACGTGGACCACTGACGGATCTCGTTGGTCGGACAGATTTGAGCATGGTGCACATTGACACAATTGTTCAAACCCTGCTGGATTTAGCTTCCCAGGTGGAGTTGAATAGTGTATCTGAATATGATGCTCGGGACCGAGTTGAGCAGGTATTCTGCCGTCCCAGATACGGACGCAAACAAGGTTGCCCTAGCCAACCTGTTGTCAGTTATGGAACACCTTGATGCACCAGCACAACATCAAAGCTAAAGCTATTTGTTACATGGGTGGAGTAACAGCTGTTCGGCGTCGGCCACCAGTCCATCCGTCGCAGGATGCGATGCAACGGATCATTGCTTCCGTTCGGCGTCGGCCACCAGTCCATCCGACGAAGGATGCGAAGCAACAGATCAATCCGTCGACTGGTGGCAGATGCTGGTGCGAGATCTGTCAGTGGTCCACGTTTTTCGCCGATTTAAATCTCGATTACCGGCAACTTCAATGACGTGAAAGAAGTAACGATGGCAAAGTGGTGTCATACCACCATACCGTTTTTTTCTTTTCTTTTCTTTTTAAATAAAAAAAAAATATATATATATATATATATATATCTTTATTAAATTCACAAACATTAGAATTTACACATAACAGGAGGCAAATGACACTTGGCGTCATACCGCCATACCCACAGGTGGAGAGCTGCTGATGTCACTTTCCTGCGCCGCGCGCTTACTTTGAGACTGCGATTTCGTTTTCGAGTTGTGGTAACTCTTGTGCAGGGCAGGACCACGAAAATTAAAAAGCAATGCCCTCAGTTTTCTTTTTGATTGTGTCATAAAAGGTGCGACACGAATAAGAAAATGAAAATGCATATAGGAATATTTATTAATGATTTTAATTATGAGTCAAATAATGCAGTTTCATTCTTAAAATGAAAAAGCATTCTGCTATTGCTTTTTCATTTTTGAATTTTACATTTCATATTGAATTTTGGTAACTCTTTGCTGGTGCATGTTTTGAAAATTAAATCTCAAATGTGTTTTCCTTTTTCATTTGAATTAAGTACAAGAATGAGCAGTCTTGAAGAAGAAAATGAAAATGCAGATTGAATGACTTATTAACCATTTTAATTATGAGTCCAATAATGCAGCTTCGTTCTTAAAATTTAAAAGCATTTCTGCTGTTGCATTTTTATTTGGATTATGGTAACTATCTGCTTCCATAGTTACACCTGTGTTACAGACTAGTAAATGCTTCAGCAGAGTTTTATGAGGGTGTTTTTTTTTTGTTGTTGAAAGTGAAAATGTTGTTTTGAAAATGACTGCTTACAGGTCCATCTGTTTACTTTAACCAAGCATTCAGAACGAGTTGTCCAACACCGGTTTAATTTTTCAGGAATTGTTGACTTTAAAGAATCACGTTAATGTTCATTAATTCATGGAAGTGAAGAATAATTAAAGTAAATCTTAAAGTAACCTTGTGCTTCTGTGTTTCTCAATGTTTCAACAACTTTGTTCTGAACATAGTTAAGTTCTTTCACATGGCTACTTTTATTTAACAGCTCTTTGCACACACGACCTTCAGGTCAAAAAGTAAATTCAGTAAATAGCATCACCATAAGGATTGCGTAATAACAGAAACAAAGGAGTGCAGTAAATAACCAATATCCCTGTGTATTTTTAAAAGGAACACTAGAGATTTAACAATACACAAAATAACAGGAGGTTCACAACAATTTAGTGTCCATTCTCTGGATAGGGTCAGGGGGAGGCGCACTGCAGTGGAATAAGTGTCCATCCTGTGGAGAGGGTCGGGTGGTTTAGAGAGATGCAGTGATGGCCTCTCTTAGGTGCAAATACAAGTTCACAGCCTGATACGGATCTGTTGGTGGAGCAAGATGGGACTCAGCCATAAAGATGATACAGAGTTCATAAATATCTGGATTACATGGTACAGCCAGCCGAAAGACACATTCATTTTTGCACAGTTGAATGTGTTCATCTTCAACAGGGGAGAGAAAATATGTTGTTCGCTAAAGTTCAGGAACAGCATGCGTCACATTAGGCTGACCGCTGGGACGTTCAGGTTTCTTGATGGCCTGATGTTGTGTGCATTCCACACTTGTGCAGTGTCATCCAACTCATCCTGTAGAAAATGTATACATTTAGGAAGAGCTGTGCCAGCAGAACAGAAATAAAACACTAAATTACAGCATTCACACATGAGCAACCCCACCCTCTCCCTCCCTCCCTGTCTCTGTTCATCCCTCCCTCCCCCCCCCTTTCTCCCAATCTCTTATCCTCTCTGTTTCTACCCTTCTGTTCCATCTCTCTCCCCTTCCATCTCTGTTCCTTTCCCTTTTCTACCCCTTCTCTTTAGCATTCTTTTTCCTTTCCTCCCGTCTCTGTCTGTCTGTCTTCCCAACATCCCCTTTCCCGTTTCTGTCCTCCCTCCCCTCTCTCTCCCTCACATACACATGCGCACAAAATGAAAATAAAACATTATTCATGAACTCACCTGTATGGAGGCCCATACAACAAAACTGCAGGAGACTTTTGTCCAGAAACTCGCCATCAAAATGCCCGTTGTCTCTGAGGTCTGATAACAAGGCTAACCAGAACTCCATGCGCTGGCCACGCAGGAAACCCCACCAATATTCAGTTCTTTGATTGGCGGTGCTGGCCCCCTCCAAGTAACTATCGAGGGTGTCGTCTGGTTGAACAGGGACGAGGAAACGCTGGAAGCCTCTAACATGGCCATTTTCGGTTCCAAGGTCGCCTCGAACAACTCTAGGGCACCCCCCAAAACGCTGTACCGCTTCTATGTAGCACCCTCCAATTACTTTTGGGTCACTACTTGTTGTGTAAGCATTGAGCCAGATTATTTTTCTTGAAAAGCCATCGATACATCCATTCACACAAATACCATATGGCTTCAGTTCATCATATGAGTCCAGGTGCCAGATGAAGTTGAGAAGTTTGAGAAGTAATTCCTCCGTCTGAGACGCCCCGCTTGCCTTAATGACACTCCTCTTGGATCCAGCTCCTTCAAAACCAAACGCACAGACTCTTTTCTCACACGCAGTCCATTTTCTCTGCATTTAGCATACATCCACCTGTACCCGTGAAGCTGCCCGGGGTAATGTAGCTGGTTGCTAATGGATTCAAACAGGATCGCCAGGTCGGAATAGGCTTTGTGTGGCACGAGTCCCCTTGGAATGTACAGCTGCATCCCACTCTAGACTGATCAAACCCGACAAAGAAAACAAATCCTGAGTCACTAAATATTAAGAAGATGATTAAAAGGATTGGTATGTTTGATGTATGGAGGGATTTTCATCCATCCACTAAACAATTGACTTTTTACTCTCACCCTCATTCAGTTTACTCGAGGATCGATTATTTCTTTATGTTCTGAACAGACAGACACAGGGTTTTAGATTGTAGAATTGGTGTTAGCGACATATCAGATCACTCAGGTGTATATGTGAAAATAAATGTAGGTGTCCCACACAAAACGTCACAGAGTATTTTATGGGATGCTGGAAAAGCAGTATTGCGTGGAAAGATTATAAGTTGGGCATCACAAAGGAAAAAAGAAAAACTTAAACACCTTAACGACTTGACAAGTAAATTAGACTCACTGGAACAGAAGCATGTAGAGACTAACGACCCCACCTTATTGGAACAAATAACCGTAGTAAAATCAGAACTAAATAAGAAACTGAACGACCAGGAGGAACTTACACTTAAGTATATCAAAAAAACCCACTATGAAAATGGACCCCGTGCTAAAAAACTCTTAGCCTGGAGACTTAAAAAACAACAGTCTGGAAGATCCATATATAAAGTAAAGGACCCGGTCACCAACCAGATGTGTTATAAGCCAGAAGCAATACATAAGTCTTTTGAATCATACTACAGGAATTTATACACTCAACCCGAATTAGCAGAAGCAGTAACAGTCAATCAATTTTTTGAAATCCCTAGACCGGCCATCTGTTGTCACAGAACAAAATAAGTGCTTAACTACAGAGATTACAAATGCAGAGGTCGACAAGGCAATTTCTAAACTGAAAACAAGCAAAGCAGCCGGGGGAGATGGACTACCAGCAGAATGGTATAAGACTTTTAGGGACTCTGTGACCCCACTGCTATTTATTAAATTGTTTTAACTATGTCTTAAAAGGTGGCGAGACCCCACCATCTTGGAAACAGGCCATATTATCTGTAATACTGAAACCAGGGAAAGATAGGACAGATTGCAGCTCATACAGACCTATCTCAGTTTTAAACACTGATTATAAAAGTTTCACTTCAATTATTGTCAACACACTAGAAAATATTATCCCTAACCTAATTGACACGGACCAGACAGGTTTTGTTAAAAATAGACAAACACAAGGCAATGTTAGGCGAGCTATACATCTGTTACATATAATGAGCAAAGGAAACACAATGTCCTTAGCAATTAGCTTTGACACAGAAAAAGCTTTTGACTCTGTTCTATGGGAATTTTTATACCTGGTCCTGCAACGTTTTGGCTTTAACAATACAGTTATAAAATGTTTAAAATTCACCTGTGGCCCGGATCAGAATAAATGGCAGTCTTTCAGGTACAATCTGTTTGGAGAGGGGTTGCTGACAGGGCTGCCCACTGAGCCCCATCTTGTTTGCTCTATCTATAGAGCTACTTGTTCAAAAGATTAGGGAAGACCCAGAAATCATGGGAATACTATTCAAGGGGAACGAATATAAGACATGTTTATATGCAGATGACATCCTGGTGACTTTATCCGACCCGGATACCAGTCTCCCTAAATTAATGCCCTCCTTCGACCAATGTGGTTCATATTCGGGATACAAATTGAACATAGAGAAAACTCAAACTCTTACTTTTAATGACATACCTCAAGAAAACATACGTAAGTCCTTTAAATTTAAATGGAAAACCAGAATTTTCAAATACCTAGGTCTTCATATTCCCAAGACCCCCAAAGATTTATATAGCGTAAACTACGGTAGCATCACAACCAAAATTAAAAATGATCTGGATAGTTGGACCCCCCTAGTACTTGATTTTTACAACCGAATAGATACTTAAAAAATGGTTATTTTACCACAATTGTTATTTCTACTCCAATCGCTACCTGTAGAAATACCCAATAAGAAATTCAGTGAATGGAATCGGATCATTTCTAGATTCATATGGCAGAACAAGAAACCAAGGGTACGCTACAAAACATTACACTTAACAGGGAGGGATGTCACTCCCATGCTTGGAGGACTACTATAAAGCAGCACAACTGCAGTATATAGTCTACTGGTGCAGGGCGGGTTACGATGCAAAATGGAAGGAGCTAGAATTTGACCAACTAGATATCCCACTTCAATCTCTGCTGGGTGACAAAGCTTTCAAGACTATATACTCTAATAACCTATGTGATGTTATAAAAACTCCCCTAAATATTTGGTACAAAGAGATGAGCAAAGCGCACCTGGAAAAAAAATCTCGGTTATTAAGATGGGTCGAACATGATAGAGTATTCTTGTGTTATTCTTTATCTTGGTTTATATTGTATGATCACTAGTAGCACGTGTAAACTGTTAGAATCCTAGGCTAACATATACGCATCGTATTTCACTTTGTTTTATGGCCTGCCACTGATGTGCTCGTCCTCTCCCTGTACAGGATATGAGCTGTGAAATCGGTCAACTATCGTATAGTCGTTGGTTTGTCTCTCTCTGTTCTCCTCCCTGTTCTTTCCTTATCTTATCCCCTCCGAGTCCTGTGTATAAGAGACCTTCTTCCTCCTTCCCACCTTGCACTCGCACTCCCATTTTACTGTGTTTTGTGCCTCGGAGCTCCGATCCCTTTTTTTATTGTTTGTTCATTAAATTACTTATTACCCCAGTATTCCTGCATCGGCATCTTCGCTCTTTTCCACAACAATTTGGCGTCACGAACAGGATTGCTGGAGACCTGTCAGTGGAACTCTGGGACGTTGAGGGCCCGGGACCAGGAACGGAGGAAACTCCTCGTTCCCCCTCTACCTCGAACCAAGCATTCGGAGATGAGAGGATCGGCGTCTAAGAGTGGATCTGATCGGCTTCACGTCTATCCAAGCGAACCTGGAAAGGAAGTGCTGATTCAGAGATCGGGTGAGAAGTAATTGTTCTTGTCTCAGACATATCAGTGACCAGTGGGTTGTTTTCCTTGTCGTCTACGAACGGTCCCGGGGCAGGACGGAGCGCATACGTTAACCGTGCCTGTCAGGTCGGTGTTGATTCTGAATCAACACTGAAATTCCCGCTCCACAAGTGAGCCGGAAGCTTCTGGTAGGTAAACTACCAGAGGGGTGAGTTTTTTCTCCACCTTTTTGCTAGAGTAAGAAAAAGGGGTGCACGGGGACGCCTGTGTATTTTCTGACTTGGAATTTTGTGAAAACTTAGTGAAAAGTCAGAGTAATAAGTCTAGCTAGACAGTGCTGGGGAAGAACCAGAGCAAAGTGGCTGCTGCTGTTCCCCAGGGGGGACCAATTGTGGACGACATGAGGAAAAAATATGGTCCAGATTGTCTTGACATGTTGGGAATTTGGGTTGAAAAGTATGATTTCCCAGCAGGGGGATCACTGAGTTTGGAGGAATTGAGAAACCTCCGGGATAAATTGAAGATAGCAGAGGGAAAGGTTACAAAAAAGAAAAACCCAAACAGGTGGGAGATTCAAATCATCAAAGATCATGAAAGGTGTTTTTCATTCTGGAAACCTGAAGCAGAGGTCAGGGACAGGAAACAAGTAAAGAAAACAAAAACAAACGTGTGAACAGCGCTGGGCGCTGGAGCACAGGGGTGACAGAGATAACGGCAGAGGGTGCACACACTCACACACACTCCCCAGAGGAGGGAGAAAAGGAGCCGCTCACACACGAGCATTCAAATGCACCAAATCGTCTGTATCCTTCTCTTACAGGCCCGAGGGACCCTCTCCTGGACATGCCTGTCTTCCCTCCTCCCGCCTGCCCTCATCCAACGCTACCACCGTACAACCCTGCGCAATCCAGCACCGACGCCGCAGCGTCGCCACGTTCATCAGGACTGCCGTCAACCAAACGGCCAGCCTCATCACTGCTTTCAGACAAGGGCTGCTCCCCCAGATCGCCAAAGCAGTTAACACAAGCTGCTGCGTGGGGATTGAAGATGCCCGGCTGACAGAGGTCCGACGTCATGCAGTGCACGCTGAGAGGCTTCTGCAGGAGGCCAGCGATGCAGAGGACAAGAAGATAAAGCGTGCCTCCCTCACCATGATGAAGCACCTCAGTGACACGGCGAGACGGCCCTACAGGAACAACGACAACCGACGAAGGGCGACTAGCGGAGACATCTTCGGCCGAATGGGTCACTGGGCCAGAGAATGCCCTGACAAAGGAAGAACCATGCCCACCGCAGCCAAGAGAGTGATCGCGAGGACCGGAAAAGAGGATCCAGAGGGGACCAGGACGTGTTTATGTAGCATAATTGTGGCAAAGCACTGTTCCTGCTTTTGTTGTGGTTTGTGGCGTGTGTGAGAGTGATCAGTGAGCAGGGTGCAGTTACCCACTTCTACCAGTGGAGGTCGTGTTCGCCCCGGGGAATAACGCTAGAGAGGTCTCAAGTGGCTCGTGAGACCTACGTGGAGCGAACCGTCGTAGCGGACGTTAACGTGTGTGTTATCTGTTGTGCTTCCACAGGTGAGAAGGGGAAATGGTTGAAAATAAGAGCAAATGTATGTGTGGCTGTTTCGTAATTGAAGTCTGAGATCGAGGGTATGTGAGTTAAATTTACGTTTTGAATGTATCGTCTCTGAGTGATGTGGGAAATGTGGGAAACGACATGATAAATAAGTTCAAGTCGAAGTCGGGTATGGATCTGTGTTTTGAAATGTAAAAAGTAGATAACGCTCGAGAGGAAGTCTCTCAAGTGGCTCGTGAGACCTATGCGGAGCGAACCGTAGTAGCGGACGTTAACATGTGTGTTGTCTGTTGTGCTTCCACAGAAAACCAAAATAAAAGCTTCTAAAGAAACAAAGAAAAACAAAAATAAATGTGTCTTCGCAACATTACCATGCTACATTTACGTTTGACTATCTGCTTTAATATAAAACCACAACAAATGTGTTTTATAATTGTCTTTATATAATCTACAAACGTATTTGTATGATCCAAAGAAAATTCCATGTTTGTTTGCGAAACTCATTGGAAGAATGAAGAAAATCTGTTCGATTGTTATTGTCATGAACATGAATCACAAAACATATATATATATTTTTTTTTTCCATGTGTCACTTTAACAGAGACAACACCATTTGTAATTACTATGTTTGGTTGCATTTCCCTGGCAGGCAAAGATAGATGGAAGAGACATCCTTCTGGGTAGAAGATGGGACTGGCTTGTCTGTGGATGGTGGAGGCTCGCTGGGCTCATCAATCCGTCCATCCATTCACCTTGTTCGTCTCATCCTGACTGCAGCACGCCACTGTGGAGGCTTGACATAACACACATTAGATTAATAACAGAAAAGCAAAATGTGACTTATGGTGTATTATTTAGTGTGCTTCAGTTGTAATTCTCATAATAATGACTGTTTTGCTGGCTTCACACAATATATATAATTGGCCTGTCTTAGTTAAAAGCCCACTCACCACGACAAGGTGAAGGCCAAGAGTGGGAACACAAACACAGACCAGAAACGAACAGGACAAATCCAGACAAGACTACAAAAAACACAAACACAAATATCAATCACTTTGACCACTATCTTTTTTCACAAAAACTTTTATTTCTTTACAAATTGAACCTTAGATTGTGTCACAACAAACTAAATAAACCCTTGAAACAGCCAACAAAACATGAAACAACAACACTTCATCAATATTATAATGAGTATCCTCATTGTATGTCCTTGTATGGTTCAATGCTGACACAATAAAATAAAAATGAAAAATAAAGACAATGTCTCTTTTTTGGCACGACTGATTGTAGTAGACTATAGCTCTTATACTTAGCCTGACAGTTTGTGCAATGAATTATATTATATCCTAAAACAAGACTAAATAGCCCATAGTTTAAAAATATGTTCAATAGTAAGTGTTCAGTGGGTCAGATGTCAAATGTGATCTATTTAAAATGTAGAATAGATGAGCTAAATAACACGTATATAATACACATTGATGGGAATTGAACCATCGCCTCAGTCTTGCAAGTCCAAGATTGTCATAATGTACCACAAACCCAAATCACACTCCCTTTTTTCATCTAAGCTGTTTGAGTAGCGTTAGCACACCGTGATTCCTCATCAACTACAGGCCTACACTTCAAATAATTATGAGAAAAATCCAACGTAAAGAGAGCACTTCCATTAGGAAATAGTCAACATGAAATTTCGTCTTCTACTGACACCTGCTGGTCAAATTGAATAGTTGCAAATATTGTGAACAAGTTGTCATCTAATTCTAATCCTAAACAATATGGCCATTCCAAGTGAAGTATTAAGACAATTAATCAGGTTTGTACTGCTTGATTGAACACATTCATCCCGTTCCAGTGCACTAAAACCCACTTCACTTCAGGACCGTGTCAGCGAAGCCAAAAC
>NW_027466099.1:70000-85000 GCF_046127955.1 Nelusetta ayraudi | reverse complement strand
ACCAAAATAATATCATCAGCAAAAAGCCCTGTTAGATGTCCCTGCTCTCCTATATGTATTCCTTTTAGATTGTTACTTTGTCTGATCATTTGTGCCAGCGGCTCAATGAACAGAGCAAACAATGTAGCGCATAGGCAACATCCTTGACGAGTACCATTAATCTTTATCCTTGCCGTAGGTTCTTGGTAGAGACCTTGAATACACTGTATTAACTTTTCTTGGAACCCCAGTTTCCCAAGAACTTGATACAGAAATCTCCAATTCACACAGCCAAGGCTCACCAGTAACAGGTCGCAGGCCCTGCTTTTGGATCTGATCTATTATGTATAGGACCCGTCTAATGTCTTCTTGAGTCTGCCTACCTGTTAAAAAAGCTGACTGATTGGAAGTCCATCTCGTCCCCTTAAATTTCAAAGCGTAACGAACCTGTGTAGCCCGAGGAATTTTATTATAGTTTATTTCCTAGGGTGCAACTCCCCAGGTGGCATTGTCAGGCAACCCCCCCGCCCCCATTTTCCTTTATACCCACCATCAGAATTGTCTTGTCTCATGGTTATCTTTTAAGATAACCATTATCTTATCTTTTAAGATAACCATGAGCACAAGAAATAGGGTACAGCTTATCTGCAAAGTAAGTAACACGTACATTATGAACTATCATTCTATATCATAATGATGTAATATGTCAACCAAAAGCAGCTGACCAGCTGAAAAGGCTCACTCCATCCCCTACTGTTGGGAGAAGGACACGTTCCCGTCAGTAATTCAAATTTCTCAGCTGCATGTATAGGGGGACAAGGTGAGAACTCCAATTGGACGAGAAAACCGAATTATTGCTTAGTTCGATTAAGCTCTGCATGTAAACGCACTGATTACACCTGCGCCAGAGTGCAGAGTGAAAGCAGCTCTTTTAAAAAGAAGCGCAGGCTGGAGTCAGCACTCTGTCCTCTGGCGTGTCCACGCTGAGAACTTTGCAGTTCTTCTTAGCATTTCGGCTAGCAATCCCAGAGCGGGCTGGGCCATAAGCGCAGCTGGAGGAGGAACCCTGCCGGGTGCCCGTTCATCGGGAGGTGGTGCTGTGTGTGCGTGATCGTTGTGCATTCACCTCTTGGCTGTTAAAGCCGAAGTCTTTTTGGTATGGTACTTATTTCCTCGACACTCAGGCAGCTAAACCTGGTCTATTTTAAATTGTTGTCAAATAAAGCTGTTTCATTGGAAGTCCGTCTCGTCCTCTTAAATTTCAAAGCGTAACGAACCTGTGTAGCCCGAGGAATTTTATTATAGTTTATTTCCTGGGGTGCAACTCCCCAGGTGGCATTGTCAGGCAACCCCCCCCCACCCCCTCCAATTTTCCTTTATACCCACCATCTGAATTGTCTCCACCTCCGCCAGACCCTCCCCCTCGCCACATCTAGTCTTTTTTTGATAGATGATGATCTATGCGTATTGATGCGTCGTGCTGATGCGTAGCCCCTCAAGGATCCCTCCTTGCACTGCCACTCCGTCGTAGTGTGGGGCACCGAGTGCCGCAGGCCCCTCCGCACCCGTCGCCACCGCCGTCTTCTACGCCAGGCCGCGTCTCGCCAATTCCTCCTTTACCTCCTCTGCGCTGTTGTAGGTTCGAGTTTCCGTATCCCAGTGGGTCCTCATCTTGGTGAATGGCGTGTGGAACCAGATGCCCTTCTCCTTCAGGATTCTTTTAGCAGTGTTGTACTCCTTTCTCTTTTGGACCATCTCTGTCGCGTAATCATGATGGAATGAGGGTACTTTATTCCCCAGTTCTATTTTCTTTGTCCATAGCTCTCTCAGGACCCTCTCTTTGGTAGTAAATTCCAGAAAGTTAACAATGATGGGTCTCGGTTGGGCACCGTCCGCTGGTTTCTGTGCAAATGAGCGGTGTGCTCTCTGAATTTGGAAATTAAAATCTGCTGGCAGGTGCAGTTTGCTTTTCAGCAGGTCTTCCACAAACTTGGCCACAGATTCTCCCTCCTCTCCTTCAGTGACTCCATAGATACGTAGGTTGTTTCTCCTCGGCCTGGACTCCAGGTCAGTTAACTTGTCCTGAAGAGCTTTTTGTTCTCTCAGTGATATGACCAGAGTGTCATTAGCTTCCTGTGCCCAACGTTCTAGCTTTTCAATCTGCGACTCAGCCTCGTTGATCTTGCTGGTTTGGAGCTCCTGTTCGGTGATGACTTTCGCAAGTTGTTGATTTATTTCGTCTTTGAAGTCGTCCAAGTCTTTTTCCACGTCGTTCCTCAGTGTTTCTCCAAACGTGCGAAGGACTTCTTTTGATTCCATTTTTAAATCCCGTATCTCCTTGCTAATAATTTCTATGTCCGAGCCCTTTTTCGCGTCGTTAGTCACGAGGAGTTCGTTTCGCCATCTCCCTCTGTTTCAGAGCAAGCTGGTAGTTCCGCCATATTGTCTGTTACCGTGTTTCTGTTTTGGTTGAATGGAGTTTTCCTTCCCATTCCAACGTTCCCCTGATCACTTTGTAGTTAATATGATATCTGACAATAGTTATTCAAGTTTTCGGGGAGTTTTTACCCTGGATGGTCGAGAGCCCTGGTGTCGCGCAGTCTACCGCTTTATGGCCAAACCAGAAGTCCCTTCCCTCTAGCCTTTTCAAGGGGGAGGTGGCTAGACTCGGCTCTTGTGGGACGAGAAGCAGAAGGCGTGTCCGATCGGGGGGGAAGATGAGATGACATTTTTGTGGGTCAACACAAACTCATCTGCGAGGACAGCAGCCTTGGACAATGACGACACTTTCTGTTCATTCAAGAACATTACCACCTTCTCTGGCAAAGAGTCTTTAAAATCTTCTGAAAGAACGAGCTCACGGAGTGACTCAAAGTCATTTTTGACATCATCAGCTGCACACCATTTATCAAAGAGGTTGCTTTTCTCCCATGCAAACTCGACAAAGGTTTGACCACTGGATTTTCTATGGTTCCTAAATTTTTGCCGGTAGGGCTCAGGAACAAGCTCATAAGCAGGAAAAATTGCTTCCTTTACAACATCATATTGCAGGCTGTCTTCTAAGAAAAGAGCAGACACCAACTCCTGTGCTTTTCCCACCCGCTTGCATTGGAGAAGGACAGGCCACATGTCTCTTGGCCAGTTGAGTGGCGAAGCTATTCGCTCCAAGGCACTGAAGTATGAATCAACTTCTGCCTCACGAAATGCTGGCACCAGAAAAATGTTTTTACTGGGGCTGGGCAACGATTAAAAATTTTAATCGCAATTAATCGCATGATTTACCTGATCAATCACGATTAATCACGTCGTATACGCAAAAGCCAATAATGAATTGAAAAGAAGTCTTTCATACACTTTAATTTAAATGTTCTGCCATATAAACGAAAGCACCATAACATTTATCGTGCAAACACTTAATATCAGCACTTTACACAGAAACATTTTTAATGTAAATCTAAAGTTAAAAAAAATGCAAATACAAAATTAAAGCTTATTGCCAATGCCAGGGCATTACTGTTATCCTGTTCCTTATGAAAAATAAAAAAAAATCTACCTCCAAAATCCTGAGCCACAATAATAACAGGCAATTTCTGAGGTAACAGCAGAAACATTTTTCTTTTATCAGGGAGCAGCATAACCAGTCTGCGTTCCTTTGCAAATGTCCCAGTTAGAAAGGGTGAGGCACAAAAACGTTCACTTTTGGGTTTTTCTTCACAGGGGACTAGAATGTAAAGTCCACATTTATACTGGAGTTCTTTTGGAGAATCTCACTCAACTCAGTGCAGTTTGTCAGTTCCTGGAACTTCACGGCCAGTTATTTTAAATGTACTGCCATATGAATTAAAGTGCCATAACATTTACTGTGCAAACACACTTTTAACATCAGCATTTTTGAACAATTAGCAGCTAAGAAAAAAAAAAATAGTGTAAATTTAAACTCAACTTAAACAATGTTATCAAAGCAATACAAAATTAAAACTGTAAGCAGCGTTTGCGGGACTGAGCCCACCTGGCCACTGCCTGCCGTGACGTCCGCCACCTGGCCACAAGCCCCCGACACCCGCCGACGCTTCCCAACGCCTGGCGATTCCGCCCAAAACCCGCCGATGCCCCATTACTGACGCCGACGCCTGCTGATGACACATCAAGCACTGACTTGACATTACTGACTTGACATTTAGAAACATTTGATTTCTAAATGTGATTGATTACTGTATCATTTTGGAGATAATAAGCCTTAAAGTTGGCTTTTTGTTTTGTTTTGCGACAGCTCCAATATTCCATTTTTACTGTACAATAACATCAAATTGCTCCATAAGCTCTGTCAATGGTTGGTACAGTTGACCTCAGGACAACCTTGAATATATCTTCTCTTAATATTCTTGAATATTCTCACTTAATGTACCAGCTCCTTCCTGTAGACATGATATGTACAGTTAGTTATTCTTTGTTTGACGCAAGTGTTATATTAAGTTCCTCCTATCTGTACCGGTACTTCTTGTTAATTTGAAATAAACACTAACAGCATAATGTCAAAACAAAAACCGAACAAGTCAAAGATCATAAAACAAGGAGGCTTTGTACTAAAATATGAATAAAATATAAACAGGGAGTTGTCTAATGTCGTCAAGGAAGCCAACATTACGTTACCTGTTGATCAGCATGTTGACTCAGAAAATCCTCAGGCTCCTGCTGTGACATTTCATGTGGGGCGACGGTTGTGACTTCACTGCTGGTCCCGTGAGAAACTCAAATCGGTTCTTCACGTTTGTTGCGTGGCATGGATTAGGACATTGAGAGGCATTATAGTGTGGTTGTGTGCACCAAATCGGACTCGGCTTCTTGCTCGATAGCCGTGCATAATTTACGCAAACGCAATGCTCTGTTTACGTGAACTCACGGAGTCCGACTCCTTGCACGTGCTCATCTCGACTCGATGGATTTATGAGCTTGATGACAAGTGTGTATTTTGTATTGGATTGATGTACTGCAATTCTAGTCATGTGAACAAGCAATTAGCATTCCTAGTTATATGTGGCATGACGAAATACTGTACTACCAAGTTTGTATTGCAGTTTCTTCAGTTTATGGGGTAGAGGGTGCTCAAATTGGATTGATTGAAGATGTAGTTTAGGTACAATTTGCTTGTTTTTATCAATATTTAAGTTGATTGCAGTTCAAGGTGGCACAATCCTATCAGATGTTGTCATTTTGTCACGAAGAACACTGGTATTTGTTGATTATTACCATAAGTACCACCATGTTGCAGGCATTGTGGTTACAAGTTTCACTCCAATTTTGATTGTTGTCTGTATGACTAGCAATCCGTTGAGCTGTCTAGGGTTATCATTCAGATAAGGTGTCACAACTTTTAATTGCATGGGAACTTTGGGATCCATGGCAGATGGGCATTGTAAAAAAACGGATCTTGAGTCGGAAGGCCAGCTTGTCCTAATTGTGACCTTAATATGATGATTTTTTTTCCCTGCCAGATTGAGGAGAAATGAAATGGACATCCAAACCGGGGCCAATAATGGATGAGCTGGATGATGTCACAGTATCAATTTTAAATGGTATGTCATGTGTAGGTATGAAAAAATTTCCATGACTTTGATTGGTCCGCTAAGTAATTAAAATAACTGTATGCTGACACTGATTTCAAAAAGAAGTATTTTACAAATTTGAGACAAAATGTCTAAACTGAATTGCATTTACAATTAATTCTGATAACAGAAATTGGCACAAAACAAACTTGGTTTGACTTGTCAAGTTGAATTAAATTCATTAGTGAAAAAATGTATGAGTTGTTAAGTCTAAAAGGTTTGTTAATGATTGGACTGTCTTTATAGCTGCCAACATCGATGAAGTCTTGCTCCACACCCTCAGTCGTGATGATTTGAGAGACCTTTTTCCTGGACCAGAACACTTTCTCAGGAGGAAACGGATTTGGGCCCTTATTAGTGTAGATGTGATTGGTTACCTACTTTGCTCTGAAAACATCGAGCATAACACTTTTTTTTTCTTTTTTCCTAATTGTGTCTATTGTTTCTCTCTTGTTCATAATGTTTTGGATCTGGTTTCCTCTCGGCTGAGAATTCCACCGTACCAGACAAGGCTGCCCCGAATGAAGCCAGGAACTGTGTCTTCACCAGGAGGAACATCTCCAATCTGTCCTCAGACATCCACTCCTTTGGTGAAAAGCAGCCCAAAGAGGACCCTACAGCTTCCTGCTCCTCCACAATATGTTGTCTATACTAGACATGGGCAAACCCCGGCCCGCGGGCCACATCCGGCCCGCTGCGTGTCTCTGTCCGGCCCGCGTGAAGCCATTCATAACCCCCCAACACCGCACCCCCCAACGAAACTTTGTTGGCACGTAACTTTGCCGAGTTAGTGTAGCGCGATAGCGATAGCGTGCTTCCTCCCCGTCAACGAGGTGTAGGTACAGAATTAGTCCGGGTGCAGAATCGTTCCAGGCAGAAGTGACTGCCGATACGGCAACTCCATTGGGACATACCTCTACATCGCGTTCGAACGTGATATATGGATAGATTGCGGTACGTTTATAGAGTTGCCGTATGTGACGTAATTGGCAGTCGCCTCTGTCCAGTGGGCGAATGCCAACAACGTCACATACGGCAACTCTATTAGGACAAACTACATCGGTTGATTAAGGTTATCTTTTTTTTTCTGTCAATCCCTGCCGTATTTACAGTACTTTGTATTATATTGTATACACGAAATTCTCTCTCTCTCTCTCTCTCTCTCTCTCTCTCTCTCTCTCTCTCTCTCTCTCTCTCCTCTCTCTCTCTCTCTCTCTCTCTCTTCACAAGCTCGTAAGCACTACTTCCAGATTGCCCGCACTGCCAGTGAGGGGAAATGTGTCATGTTCAAAGAGCTGAGACGCAGGCTGGTGAGAAACACTGTCACCAGCATGATTTCTATCTTGAGAGCCAGTCAGCAAGGAGAGGGGGTCCGGTACCCTTCTAAGCATGAAGTCACTGCAATGTCTCAAAGACTAGTGGAGTATTATCCCATGCTGAAGGATTAAGACAAAACAATGAAACATGTAAGTGATTATATTATTTTGCGCACTTAGATTTTGAAGCGTGTGGTTATTTTTGGCTGATACTTTTTTTATCTGTGCATGTTCACTTTCCATCTTTATTTGTTCTTTCAATGAGTGAAATTTTATTTACCACAGGAGAGCACTTACAAGAATCTTCACAAGAGATTCACCAGGGAGGGGCCACAAGAAGAAAAGGCATCGCATTGACTTCTCAGCAAGTGACCAAGAAGAAGATCATGATGCAGACTCAATTGGTGGATCAACAATTATTTTGTGTCACACACCAGGGCGCAGTTCTGATAATGGCCACACTTCACATAAGTAGAAACATGTCCATTTTAATAATAATGATAATGTATGAAAGCTAGGCAATGTTTTGATAGTTTTGGATATCATGATATATCACAGGCATTTTTACATTTGAATTGTCATTTGATATATTTTGATGCTCCAAACAATTTCATCCATTTGACTGATTTACTGATTTGTCTCCTCCATTTCATCAGCCAAAGATGGTCTGACAGCACAGGCCAGACATTATCAGACCCTGCAGGAGCTGTACAAGAAACCAAAACCCAACCAAGATGCTGTCTCCCAAATTCTTGACCTGCAGTTTCAAGCAAGAAGATCCTTCATTGATAGTGATGTTCTGAAAGAACAGGACAAGGCCAACAAAGATCCTGGATGCATATCCATGTGTCAAGGATCTTTATCGTGTAAGTGATTAACTTGTTTTGGTTTATGATGAAAAGCAAGCATTTTTGCAGATTTTAACACTGACTTGCATTATAGGCGATGAATGAGCTGCGGCGCATTCTGGATAAGGGCAACAGAAAATTCATTGATGAACTAAAAAAAGAGATGGGAAGACTTCTGCACCAATGTGTAATTTTATGGTGTTTGGAAAAAAAATGAAGTGATGAAGCCACGCATAACGCTGGATGTAGGTGAGTGGGACATGCCAGTGAGGCACTGCTTCATGTCATTCAGGTGAAAGTTTGTTCGCATTTTCTCACATTCAACACCTCATAGTTCCATGCATGGATGTGGCGTTTCCTTCTTCTTTTTCTTTAGCCAACAGAAGATCCCACAATGTACTCGCAGAAGAGGTCTTTCTGCAGCCCTGTGTTGCTGTTTGATGGGACCCGCTGTCTCATCTGGCTTGGAGCCACTCCCGCCACCACGCTTGCCAAGGAAGACTTGAGTGACGGTCTGCTTCATCTGATGGATTACTACTATGCCCTGCACCTCACATATCCAAAAGTGTGTGGCAACCCTTCTCTCTGTCATTCAGACAGAAGTGCTACAGGATACTATCCATGAGTGAGACACCACAGCCTCATACAAAAAAGACCATGGCAGAATGGAAAGATTTTATTAGGGAGTAGAGCTGTGTACTCGGCATAGGTAGTGATACACTCCCCTGGTAGTTGTAACTTGAGGGTGGGAGTCTGTTGGAACAAACATGTTATCAGTGGTGATAGGAACACAACACTATATGCTGTCCCCATACTGTTTTTGTTTTTTTTGTGTCAGGGAATCTGAATCAATATTCAATAATGATGACGGTGAATATTGTAACAACACAACATTACTTGCGTTCTAGAAATGATTGCTTGAGATTGTTTTAAGATGCAATGCCTTAGTGACGTTTTTATTACAAGGCAGTGAAGGCACTGTCAGCAATTTAAGTGAATAAATAGTTGTTGACAATATTAATTTTGTTTGATTATTTTTTTTTGGGGGGGGGAGTGGGCGTAGGGGGGGTGGATGCTTTGTCTCATTTTGAGAAAAAAAAGCTAATATTGTGAACACTTAAATTAAGAAGAATTGCACTGTTAGTAGGTCTGGTTTTAAGATCTTTTCATTCAAATTAAGAAAGAAGCAAACGTGAAAAAAGAATTGAGAAGCTAGTATCAAGTTTATTTGACTTAGTACAGTCCTTGGAATGAGTGCTTTACTGTTTATTTCAAGAGTTTTTCCATTCTTCAAATACCTAGATATATCGTCTTATTTTAAGAAATCTTACCAAGTCTAAATATCTTACTGCATTGGCAGATAATTTGACTTGTTTCTAGCCTGTTCTTTCTCAATTTAAGTGTTTATTTCTTAGATATATTTTGCAGTGTGTGGACACCGAGGGGAGCTCTAGAATTGGCTCATTCAACCGACCAACGAGCCAATCAGCAGCGGCGTCACAGGCCCTCCTCCTTCTTTGTTCTCTCTCTCACTTTGACTTCTGCACTGGACAGCCAGGTTTGTGGAGGGAAGGTTGGAACAAAGTAAGGACGGGGTACCCCATACATTCATGTACGTAGAGTCACTAAGTCTTAAACTCACCAGGTTTGTATCGCTTATCGATAACCCTAATTCAATGCAAGTCGATGGAGGTCAAAGGTCAACTTTGTCCTAGAGACATGGGGCCACTTTCAGGTTCATCAGGATCCTCCTGGACACACCCATGCCAAATTTGGGGCTTCTAGCCCATGAGGAACCCCGAAACCCTCACTCTAATTCCAGCCTTATCGCTAAACCCTAATGCAGTGCAAGTCTATGAAGGTCAAAGCTCAACTTTGTCCGAGAAACATCAAGTGTTTTTTTCATGAATCATTCATCAATGTTAAGAGTTTGCTTTTTAGGAGAATTCACAATAAAAATACATTGACACTGTCAAAGATGGACTCAAGCACTATTATTGAACTATACTGTATTTTTTGAGTGATGTGAAGCTTTTGACAAGCGCTGCGCAAAGGAGGCCCATTTGTTTTTGTTTTTTTTCAGGGGGCCCAAAATTCCTGGCGGCACCCCTGAGCGTTCATCTCAAGCACTAAGGCAGTGGAGCTGCCGGCCACGAGAGAAGAATTAACCAGTCCATTGAAACCATTTGTTTGGTCTAGTGAGTGGCAACAGTCCTTTGAGGATCTTAAGTGCCTTCTCAGCTGTAACCCTGTCGTGTCTGCTCCAAATTTTTCCTCATTGGCTAGAAGCCCCAAATCTAGCGTGGGCACTTCTTGGGGGCTCCTGATGAAAAAGCAAGTGTCCCCATGTCTCTAGGACAAAGTTGAAAATTCACCCCATAGACTTGCATTGAATTAGGGTTAACAATAAGGCTGAAACTAGGGTTAGGGTTAGGGTTAGGGTTATCTGAAATTAGGGTTAGGGTTTCGGGGTTCCTCAAGTACTAGAAGCCCCAAATTTGGCGTGGGCGCTTCTTGGGGGCTCCTGATGAAAAAGCAAGTGGCCCCATGTCTCTAGGACAAAGTTGAAAATTCACCCCATAGACTTGCATTGAATTAGGGTTAACAATAAGGCTGAAACTAGGGTTAGGGTTAGGCTTAGCTGAAATTAGGGTTAGGGTTTCGGGGTTCCTCAAGTACTAGAAGCCCCAAATTTGGCGTGGGCGCTTCTTGGGGGCTCCTGATGAAAAAGCAAGTGGCCCCATATCTGTAGGACAAAGTTGAAATTTCACCCCATAGACTTGTATGGCATTAGGGTTAGGGTCCAAGAGTACACATACACATTTTCTTTTGCTTTTTTGATTTAAACTCATCGTCTCCAGCTGCAAAGGTACAGAAACCTTTCTGTGTTTTGATGTCGTGTGTGAGAAAACATCACTTTTTTCTGTAAACTTGTGTTATCATTGTCCTTCATTGAAAATGACACAATCTTTCATCAACACCAAGGCATTCCGTCGCTCTCTGGCCATGAAACGACGCCTGGAGCAAAAATGGGATTGGACACCTTTTCCACCTCGGAAGGACTTTGAACGTCGTGAGCACTTCCACGTTCATGATTTCATGTTCTGCCTGTGTTATGTTGTATTCCAAATAAATCTTACAAAAACATATTTAGATTTTTCTTTTTTGTCAATTTACACAGGGCGCGGTACTGGTCAGCGACCTGGGTGCGAAGATGGCCCGTTTTGCTCCTGACTGACAAAACAGTGCAAGTTCGTTCTTAAGGCCCAGCAACCAGACAAGAAGGTATGGGTCGTGATTTTGTCAAGCCACGAGTTTCTTTATGTTTTTGTTCTGGTGGTGGGAGACTCACATCTCTGTCCACTTGTGGATGGTTTTGTGTTCTCGGCCCGGGCAACAACCTTGAACACGGGCTTGTAACAGACTCCGCCCAGGATTTTGCTGCGCTACTGGCAACTGTGTTGGACCGCTTGCCCAAGGTTTGTTTATCTGCTGTGACAAACAAATTTGAACACATGAATGTCATCACCACTTTGTTTTATCAATATCAAGTAATTCCATGATCCATAGTTCAATAACAAGAATATTCATGAATTTATTTTGCATTTTTATGTTTGTTTGGTTTTTTTTTTTATATATACAACTATTTTGTAGGTGTTTGTGCTTGACTTTCCACCTCGCCTGACTGTCAAGCCAGAACTACAAACAGCGCTACGTCAAGTATATCATCGTGTTGCTGCACGCATGGGTGTGTAAAATACATATTTTTGTTGTATTTTTTTCTCTTCAGTGACACTGTGCTAACAGATATTTCTTAGAATTGTGTGATTACACAATTGATTATGTGACACTTCTTCCAGGTTTAACATTTGTGTATATGGCCGATCACCTCCCCCTTCGTCAGCTGTACATGGTGGTGTTATGATGGTGTAAGTTTTGCCTTCTTCAGCCTTACTTGCTCTTCATTTGATATGACAAATATGTGTTAACATGTTGTTTTCTATTTACGTGCACCTCAGGACTGATTTTGGTGGAGCGTCTGCATGCTGCAGTGCTCCATCAGCTCGCACCCCCTTCACCTAGGCCAGGGGTGTTGTGCCACAACCAATCATCGCCCAGGGTGTCTCCCAGAGTGGTTGTGACAGGTCCTGTCCACATGCCAGTGTATGGACCTGCTCCTGAATGGACTCTTGTTGGACAGGAGGTTGAGGTAACCTGTTCATCCCTCTTTTTTTTTTTCTTCCCCCAATCGTGTATTTGTCAAACAGTGCAACTTTTTATTTTAAAAATGAACACTTATCCTAAGTTGACTCTGATTTCCTCTCCTCTTTTTTTTATAGACAGTACCAACAGCTGTTGAGACTGCATTTCACACAGACATCCCGTCCAATCCCGTGTGGTTCAGTGAGGCTGTGCTGCTGGACCACATGGAGACCGTCGTGGAGTCATCTGGCAGGGTTTCCCCAGCTGCCACGGTAACATTCACACAATTATTCATACACTTATCAACTAGGGGTGGGTGAAAAAAAAATCAATATTGCAATATATTGTTGTGCTTTCTGTCACAATAAATAATCGATACACTGACGGCAAATATCAATATTTTTTTCCAAACACCACCTGTCCACCTTTCCCGGGAAAGATAAAATCTCTCCCAGGACACAATTTGTCCCGTTTTTTATGGAAAATGACAAATCCTCATTTAATTTCCGTCTGTGGTCTAGATAGGGTTGCCAACCCTCCCGTAAAATACGCGATTGTCCCATATTTGGCAACTAAAAAGCCTGTCCCGTAATGAACTGATGGGGGACGCACTTCACTTTTTCCCGTATATTTTGGGGACACGGTTATTTATTTCTTTATTTTGTCTGCATCATTTTTTATTGATTTTCAGAATTGGGGCAGTGAAAGTATTTTTTTCCCTCTCTCATCTTCCCGTCGGTTTGTATATCCCAAGTCCCCAAGTTGAGATAAGACAAGTTGCTACTGACTTTACATTACCAGAAAGCACTGTCCTTGTTTACATGAAAGTTATTAATGTTCATGCACTTTAATATGTTTGCTTGTGCAGTGCACGTTTGTTTGTACATTATACAAAGTTTTGGAATAAATGCAAGATCACAGGCATTTTCCTTTTTATGGGTATTTTTTTCTTTTTCAGTCACATATCGTCTGCAAAATTTCGAAGATATCGAAGATATCGTGTGTCGTGATGTTGTCATTATCGTGGGCCAAATATCGTCACAGTATCGAATCGTGGGTTAGCCGTATCGCCCCACCCCTATTATCAACACAAGATCACATATGTACAGTACATGTACAGTTTAATTAGTGTGTTACTTTGTTTATGAATTAATTTCTTTATGTTCTTCCAGATGTCCAGCCTGAGACGTCGATCAGCACGCGTTGCCTCAAAAACCAAAACAAACAAGTGACATGTTGGTATTTGGGATATGTGTATTTCATTGTGTGCATCTTTGTGATAGGACAATAAATGCAGTTCTTTAAACGTTACTTTGTGTCCTTGTATTTGCAGGTGTGGGCAACACGTTCAACTGTCCACATGACTGAGTCTGCCTCCAGCAATGTCACAGCAGTGCAGCAGGTTTGTACTTATTCATTTCCACTTCATCACCTGTGTGTGTTTTCTAGGCTTTACACCGATCTTATCGGCTGTATCGGATCGGCCGATATTTGGCATTTTTAGAAACGTTCATGATCGGGCGTCATGTCATGAATCACCGATCAATGACGTCATGGTCGTGTTGAAACTTTTTTAATCTGTCTCATTTCCTCCAAAGTAGTTTCACAGCATCGACATGTTTATTTGTTTGTATCCGAGAGCTAATGATTCATGATTCAAAAACCTTCATTTTCGTCTTCGTGCCTCTTCCTGTTTTGAGTACTGTCGCTATGTGACGGACAATAAAGTTTCTTTGAATCTTCACGAAAGCAACATCCATGGGCGACACAAACAAACGTGTCGGAGGTGTGGAAGTTTTTCAAAGTGAGACAAACAGACATAGCACAAGCTATCTGCAATATATGCAACACTACAGTACCTAGCGGGGGAACTTTGGTAAAAAATTTCAACACCACAAATTTAATCAGGCACTTGGAAAAGATACACACAGAGGAGCATGTCGAGTTTAAGAAACGCAGCGCGGAGAAAGAAAAAGAAAAGCAAACTCTGAAACGGATGCTAAAGCAAACAACTTTAGACGGTGCTCGTGAGAAGGCAAGGGGTGTACAGAAACAAGTATTTATTGCCCCTAACGTGATCGGATCGGTGATCGGTGATCGGTTTATTTAAACTCACTGATAGGTGATCGGCACAAAAATCGTGATCGTGTAAAGCCTAGTGTTTTCCTTTCTTTGTTTATTGGCATAAAATCACATCTTTCTTATTTTAATCAGGTGGAGGCGACGCCGCAGATGACCAGAGCTGTGCCCGTGGTTCCTGTGGCTCCCGTGGTTTCCAGCACCAAGCCAGAGGAGGCCAGCACCGTCCAGGAGGCAACACAGAAGATCAACTAAGCTAAGGAGGCTTTTCTTTCTTCTTCTGTTGCCTCTGACTGCTCCGCTCGTTCTACGCCTCGCACATGTGATTTGTGATCCATCATCAGTTCGTACTAGTGAAGATGCAGTGGCAGATCATGGCACTGGTATTAGATTAGCCAAGGTTCTGCATGGTTCTTTTCATCAAGGCGAAACCGGTCACGGTTTAAAATTCCAGCACCAGCTGGCAACAGTGAGTCACTTCAGAAGAGCAAAACTCCTCACTTTGACATGGATAATTCTGACGTAGAGTTTGTCAGTGCTGTGACCAATGAAGAGTGTAACTTCTCTCCCCTTGATGTTGATGTTTGTTTAGACCTTTGCAAAAACTTGAAGATTCATTTGGACCGTGCGAGTTTTCCAATTTCTGATTGCAAAGGCCCATTAGGTTCGCCGTGTACAAATGAGAATGTAGAGGCTGATGGAAACTGCTTCTTCAGAGCCATCAGTCAAGCTGTGACTGGTTTATAGACACAGAAGTGGAAATTCAGGTTGCAGCAGATTGTTTACGATTAGATGTGTACACTTTTATCGATGGTCATGGGTTGAAGTACAGCTCTTGCAAGAAACAATTCTCACATTGTATATATTTATGGATGTATTTGTTTTATATAGAAGCAGTTACCATAATCCAAATTAAAATAAGAATATAATAACAGAAATGCTTTTTCATTTTAAGAACAAAGCTGCATTATT
>NW_027466099.1:30000-65000 GCF_046127955.1 Nelusetta ayraudi | reverse complement strand
TACAGTGCTTCCTGAACACCTCACCGGCACACTACAGCCGCCTGCTAGCACAAGGCTGCGCAGAGCCTCCTCGTTGTTCTCCTCACCTGGAGGACGCTTGGTGATCAAGACCTGTGGCCCAAAACTCGGTCCTATAAGATAAGTGCAGGAACACTGCCGCTTCGCCCGCACTTGATTGTGCTAGCCGCCCCGTACAGACAGTGGACGGTGCATGTTGCTTCCGTCCCGCCTTGGTTTTACTTGTTGTTTTTCCGTTGTCGTTGTGTTTTTCTTCGTTTGCTTACGTCGCCACTGCTGACCCTCAGACAGCAGACGTTACACTATCAAGTCGCCGGTCCAGCTACAGTGGTGTGCATGCGTGTATGCGTGTGTGTGGTTGGTGGGAACTTGGTTGGTGTGTGTGTGTGTGTGTGTGTGTGTGTGTGTGTGTGTGTGTGTGTGTGTGTGTCATAGCATTGTTTGTTTGTTTTTCTTGCTATTTCAGTACATGTGACAGATTTTAGGGAACTTTTAGTAACCAACTGTTTATATTTTCTTTTGTAGTCGCTGAGAGCTACTGGTGGTGGCGGTGTCCCGGGTGGTGGGCCCCTTTGAGTGCTGTGACCCGGGATTGTGGTTGTTTTCTTCTTTTTTTTTTTGCACTTCACTTTCTTTGCAGGTGTGTCACGTGTGAGTGGGGTGTTCCTTGTTTTCTTTGGTTCCTCCCCCGTTTGGCCCCCTCATCGGTAAGCCTCAGTTTCTACACCAAGAATAAGGAGCTCAGTAGCTCCGTTTTAAGTGTTGGTCTGTTTGTTCCTTTTATTTTTAAATGTTGAATAAAAGTTGGTTTGATATTTTAAACATTCTGAACCACGTCTCCTACTCCTTCCTCGTAGAACTTACCTGTGTGCCTAATTATTACTTTTGTGTTTAGTAGAACTCCCTGGGTGAAATTCCCAGAGTGGCGTTGTCGGTTCCTTTTCATTTTGTTAAATTCCCAATATTAAATCTTGCTTTATCAGATAGCCATAACCACTCTCATCGCCACAGGATATTTGAGTCATACTGTCGTGTCTACTTCCCAGTCTCAATAAACATGTTCACCACTGCTGCTTCTTAAATGGAGGTTTGTCGGGGTTTTTCCCTTTTGAGAAGCAAGCCACATATTTTGTGTCTTTCCACCACAAGACATTGGCTTTTGTCACTCTCTTCGTCGTATTGGGAAAAAGTGGCATATCGGACTTTCCCGCCGCGAGTCGCTCGTCAACATACTGCTGTGAAAGAGGGGTGACGTCACAGAACGCGACGTGCATTTAGGTGCTGCTGCGTAAAACTAAAAGATTTTCCTGGGCAAATATTCATTTGACAGACGTAAACGAAGTGAAATATGACTTCAATTTAAGTTTGTTTTAGTTTGTTTTTATAAACACACAAAAAAGTTTGAGTTAGTTATCGTTTTTGAAAAAAGTTCTTGACTTCTACTTTAGAGATATTGATGACGAGTTGTTGCATATAAACGGTGTGACTATGTGGTTCGGCAAGCGGTGGTGCTGTCTGTACATAGCTTAGCAAACGGCTAGCGCTAGCACCCCCTTTCAATGCCAGAGTGAAAAGATCCACACGGAGTGTTATGACCCACGGGTGGGTCTAGGTGCCTCTATCTTTGTGTCTGTGTGTGTGTCTGACAGTGGATGACGCCTTGCAGGTGCGGTCCTGGATGTCGGCTGCTGATTGGACGCGCCACGGCTGAGAAGGAGGAGCAGTCGAGCCAGCCTGACGGTCGTCCCTCCTCCGCTCCCAACTCTGCAGTTAGTCACTTCTGAAATGGTGTTAGAGCACGCAGCCGTAGGTAGTGATGGCCGATCGAGGCTTTGTTGAAGCTTCGACACTTGTTTCAAAAAATGGTTCATTCCTCGAGGCTTCAATGACACAGTGCTCGAGGAGGTCATCTAGTGCTCAATAAAATGAAGTGCAATGGAAACGTGTTCATTGTTTCATCGATTGTTTGGGATTTGATTCGCCATGCATTTTTGTTGGACAACACTACATGCTTGTATGGTTCAATGCTGACACAATAAAATAAAAATGAAAAATAAAGACAATGTCTCTTTTTTGGCACGACTGATTGTAGTAGACTATAGCTCTTATACTTAGCCTGACAGTTTGTGCAATGAATTATATTATATCCTAAAACAAGACTAAATAGCCCATAGTTTAAAAATATGTTCAATAGTAAGTGTTCAGTGGGTCAGATGTCAAATGTGATCTATTTAAAATGTAGAATAGATGAGCTAAATAACACATATATAATACACATTGATGGGAATTGAACCGTCGCCTCAGTCTTGCAAGTCCAAGATTGTCATAATGTACCACAAACCCAAATCACACTCCCTTTTTTTCATCTAAGCTGTTTGAGTAGCGTTAGCACACCGTGATTCCTCATCAACTACAGGCCTACACTTCAAATAATTATGAGAAAAATCCAACGTAAAGAGAGCACTTCCATTAGGAAATAGTCAACATGAAATTTCGTCCTCTACTGATACCTGCTGGTCAAATTGAATCGTTGTAAATATTGTGAAGAAGTTGTCATCTAATTCTAGTCCTAAACAATATGGCCATTCCAAGTGAAGTATTAAGACAATTAATCAGGTCTGTACTGCTTGATTGAACACATTCATCCCGTTCCAGTGCACTAAAACCCACTTCCCTTCAGGACCGTGTCAGCGAAGCCAAAACTTCCTTGAGTGACGCTGTTTCCCAGCATGCAATGCGAGCTAGCGATTCACAATACTATTTCATCACAAACATGGATGTAAAAAATAAAAAGGGAAAAAGGGAAAAATGAAACTTCAGGAACACCAACCATTGCAATACAAGCAGAACTGGGCCGAAGTTTTATATTATGTACACCATAATACAGCCTTCTGGTGGACAAGCCATACTATTTAAGCCGTGTCCTCCTATGGCACTTCCGTGGGTGGAAGCACATGGTAGAGGTCACGTGCTGGTTGTGCGTCACCCCTCGAGGCCCTTGCAAGGGATCTGCAGGGCATGTGATTCAGGGGAGTATATGGAAAATATGGGTCAATGTAGTCAGTCATAACATGAGAAGCTTGCTTGCTTGCTTGCTTGCAAAAATAATGCACTACATGTGGATGTCACACTTTTTTTTTGTTTTGTCTGAGCATTTAAAAAAAAACCACAACATACTAATAATATGGATATTGACCATGTATGTTTTGGAGTTCAATGACAGAGGTTAATTAATATATATATATATATATATATATGTATATATGTATATATATATATATGTATATGTATATATATATATATATATATATATATATAGTCAGCTGCTTTCGGTTGACATATTAAATCTATTGTGATATGGAACGATAGTTCATAATGTACGTGTTACTTTTTTGCAGATAAGGTGTACCCTATTTCTTGTGCTCATGGTTATTTTAAAAGGCAGACAAGAACGTTGTTTGCTGTTGGAGGGCTACAACAACACTTCGATGCTACGCTTTGTGCCGTCGCTACGGACCCCAAACTCTCGTTCTTGTTGGATTCGGGTTCTGCGCAGACTGGTGGGAGAGTTTGTGTACAGGTTTTGCAAAGGAACGGTGTCTTCAGTTATACACACGCTCATTAAAGTGCCGACCGTGGAGGAAGCTCGTGCCGCTGCACGCCGTTTCCAGTAGAATAACTGCAAAATTACCAAAATAAAAACAAATCAGAAAAACATCTCTTTGCTGTGCTTTTATTTACAAAGTTGAAATTCTTCTAACTTACAAAAAATGTGAACGAAAAGGTAGAAATATAAATACGAAGGAATACGTATTTGTTCAGGGCTGCGCAAAGCCGGAGCCCTGCATTTGCTGCGCTACCCTTTTTAAAAAGGTCTCCGTTGCGCGTTATTTTAATATGTCCATCTCTTTTAGAAGAGAAAGCATCGCCCCGGTCTCATCCTCTCTCCAAATGTCAACATTCTTATTCGCGTTTGCCAGGTTGTTTCGCGCCGTCTGTTTTGTTAGACGATGTAGTTGTGCGGTCATGAGTCGCGAGAGCGAGGCGTGGCGCATGCTCACTCGCATTGTCCAGTTAATAGTCCGATTAAGGCGTATACATGGCAGAGAAATTTGAATTCCAATCGCATTATCTGGGTGTCTCAATCGGAGTTCTCCGATTCCAATCGGAGTTCTCAAACTCCAATCATAATCGGAGTAAGGTGTTTACACGCAAGTGAGTTCTCCGATCATAATCAGACTAAGGCAGTAATTCGATTTTCTCTAGTGCCATGTAAAGGCACTGAATGTAGTGGTTCAGACCAGACGCGAACAGGCGCGCGGCTCGTGCCATTCATTTCAATGGAAGCGGAAGCGCCGCGAAGCGGAGCGCCGACGAATTTCACGAGCGAGGCTCCAACTGGTTCACACCAGACGCGAACAGCTCCGCGACGGTCGACAAGCGCTTCTGCTCAGCTGCAGTCTTTTTTTCCCTCCCACTTGAGCTTCTTTTTTTTTTCTTCGCCCCCCCTCGCCCCGTAGCCAGCCCGTAGCTTACTTTTGTGTGTGTGTGTGTGTGTGTAAATAAATAGAAACACGCACTCAGGTGTCCATCTCAAGACAAGACCTCTTTCATAATGATCATTGACTGGCATCTCTAGGCTCAAACAGACGTATTTTGATCAAGTCTTCCTGTGTGTGTGTGTGTGTGTGTGTGTGTGTGTGTGTGTTTAATCTCTCTCGCACTCTGATACAATGTACTGACAAATATAACATACAAATATGATATATGATCGAATTTGTCATTCGGTTTTTATTTTGAAATTAGTTCATTTTGAAAATTCACCGGATTTTCTCGTTTTTATTGAGCGATTTCCTGTACTGTAGACGAGGATCGCTCGTGGCTCACGCACGAAATAGAGCAGACGCCGAAACAACAAATGCATGCCGCGAGCCGCGTGCCTGTTCGCGTCTACTGTGAACCACCACATTGATTAACGTGGGCGCCGAATGGAAGCGCTCGGCGGCGCTTCGCTTCCACGTCCAGTGAACTGACGTTAAATGCATGGCGCGATCCGCGAGGGGAGCCGCGCGCCTGTTCGCGTCTGGTGTGAACTACTACATTGATTAACATGGGCGCCGAATGGAAGCGCTCGGCGCTTCGTGGTGCTTCCCCGTCCAGTGTGAACCGGGCGTTACGTTGCTCGGAAAAATGTGTCGCCTGAGCCTCCGCCCCCTCCGTGTCCATTGGCGGAGGGAGGGCTCATTGAAAAAAAAAAATTAAAAAAATCGGTGTTCCTTCGGCGCGCCTGGGAAACTCTGAAATTATGAATAATTTAAGCTTGTTTTTGTCCCATTTGCCTGCATCAGCCCGTCATGATATTGTTAAATTAATTGAGAGCCACCCACTATTGTCTTCTGACCACCCCCGCCGTACGTCAGTTTTGCACCATGACATAAAGTAGAGGGACATGCCACAAGTAAGCAGCACGCACACAGAGTCAATATTGGGAAGTTCAGAAAGAAGCTTTGGCTCTCCTTCTGACAGTACCCATCTTGATGTTTGGGGTCAGGTTTTTACAGACCATAATGCCCTCGAAGTGGTGGTGTCTGCTCTTACAAGACTTCAATCTCCAGATTTGCCACAGGAAGGGGGGTTGATAATGTGTTGGCAAGTGCATTATCACGTGTACATGTGGACTAGCTGCGGAATTCTTATTTCGGGGGAAGTGAGGTTTTTCTTGTTTAGTTTTATTTGTAGGTATGTTAATAGGGTTTAGTTCTTCAGGGAGGGGGTGTTATGACCCACAGGTGGGTCTAGGTGCCTCTATCTTTGTGTCTGTGTGTGTGTGTGTGTGTGTGTCTGTGTGTGAGAGATTGGATGACGCCTTGCAGGTGCGGTCCTGGATGTCGGCTGCTGATTGGACGCGCCACGGCTGAGAAGGAGGAGCAGTCGAGCCAGCCTGACGGTCATCCCTCCTCCGCTCCCAACTCTGCAGTTAGTCACTTCTGAAATGGTGTTAGAGCACGCAGCCGTAGGGGTGGGCTGCCATTTTCTTTGTCCCCTCTTTTCTCCTGTTTATTAAGTATGTAGGGAGGTTAGCCTTTCTGTATTTGGGTTCTCTTTCTTTCTTTAGTTAGTTCTTAAGGCGAGCTAGTTGGAGTTTGGTTTATTATTTTGGCCTGGGCCCACCCTGAAGCCTTTGCTGCCCACCGGTTAAGTTGTTTTGTTTATTTCATTTACTGATTAATAAAATGTTTTTTGTTGAAACTGCCAACTGCAGTGAAAAAATTAATGAGGCTTGGGAGTGGGGGAAGGTGTCCCACACGTTGCGTCTCGGTCCCCCTAGACGGGACGTAACACAGAGTTTTCGCCGTGACAGCAGGTTGAGCTCCTACCGTGTTACAGGTGACGTCGTCACGTTAGCCTGTTCCATCCCTGCTAAATTCTTTAAAGAACTACCGTAAGTAAACTTTTAAATTATAATACGCTCTACACTAATTGTAATTTCCTGCCCGTGGTTCTATATTGCAACAGTTGACGGCTCATATCAGCAGATAAGCAGCAACAATCTGGGCATTGCGGGTGATTCATAAATATGTCATTTCTTATTAATTAGCCCATAAGTGTTGTACACCAGTGTGACACCAAATGCTTGTTGCTGACAGCAGTGAAGAAATGACACTCTAGTGGTTCTGCACATTAGTATAAATAGAGTGATTCGCTATCATTACATCACAGGACGGCGGCACTCTGACAGATTCCATGAACCTGGACACTGATGATCCAGACTCCGGTCCAGATGACACAACAGGCCACAGTGGAAATGGGTCAGAGGATGGACTGGCTGCTGAAAGGATACAGGTAGGTGGCGCTGTCATCCCAAGTTGTGTGGTGTGGAGGATCAGGGCCAAAGTTCCAGATGCTCACAGATGTGACTGTGGATTCAGGAGGAGTGTTTGAAGGCTGGACTCCCAACAGTGATTGGCTGCTGAGGACCTCTCAATCACAATCAGGTTTTTTAGTGGCTGTGAGATTGAAAGTGAGTGAACATCATTAAATAAAGAGCTCCTGCAGGGTCCCAATTTGACAAGTACACTGCTAGGTGTGCTGCTTCGTTTTCGCCAAGGCCCTGTAGCATTCATGACTGACATTGAGGGAACATTTCATCAAGTAAGAGTTTCCAACCAGGATGTAAACTTCTTACGCTTCCTCTGGTGGCCAGATGGGGACATTACAAAGGACCTACAAGAGCACAGGATGCTGGTCCACATCTTTGGGGCAGTGTCATCCCCAAGCTGTGCTTCATTCGACGACAATCAGCATGACTTCCCAGCCGAGGTTATAAACACTGTTTGTCAAAATTTCTACGTGGATGATATTCTAAAGGCCGTCAGCACGGTAGAACAAGCAATACATCTGTACCAGCAGCTAACAGACCTGTGCGGTAGAGGTGGATTTAAGTTCAATAAGTGGGTGAGCAATCATCGCTCGGTGCTGGCCGCCATTCCTGAAGAGCAGAGAGCTAAAGAGGTAAAAACAATTAACCTTGACAGAGACCAGCTCCCTATGGAGAGGGCCCTTGGAGCTCAGTGGGATGTACAGCAAGATACATTCACATTCAGCATCAGAACCAAGCTGGGATGGGATGAGGAAATCCCTCAGGTCATGGTACATCCCATATATAGTTTTTCAAGCGCCAAACTACAACAAAGGAACTCATCTATAACAAAACTACAACCTTGTAAGGGCAAAACCTACTTGTTTTAATTCTGATTAATAGACTAAAGCTTATTCGATTATCATTATGTTGTTTTTTTTAAACGCTCATACAAAACAAAAAAAGTGGAGGGAGAGTAGTCTGAATCGGGTTCTGGAGCATTGCTCTACCTCATCCATCGCACTCATGAGCGTCACATCCACTTGTAGTGCATCATTTCCGCCAGCAAGCTTCTCCTGTTAGACCTTCCCCGAGGTGGTTGGTGGGGTGACGAGCACCCAGCACGTGACCTCTACGACGAGTTTCTACCCACGGAAGTGCCATAGGAAGACACGGATTAAATAGTATGGCTTGTCCACCAGAAGGCTGTATTATGGTGTACATAATATAAAACTTCGGCCCAGTTCTGCTTGTATTGCAATGGTTGGTGTTCCTGAAGTTTCATTTTTCGTCCCTTTTTATTTTTTACATCCATGTTTGTGATGGAATAGTATTGTGAATCGCTAGCTCGCATTGCATGCTGGGACACAACGTCACTCAAGGAAGTTTTGGCTTCGCTGACACGGTCCTGAAGGGAAGTGGGTTTTAGTGCACTGGAACGGGATGAATGTGTTCAATCAAGCAGTACAAACCTGATTAATTGTCTTAATACTTCACTTGGAATGGCCATATTGTTTAGGATGTTAGGATTAGAATTAGATGACAACTTGTTCACAATATTTACAACTATTCAATTTGACCAGCAGGTGTCAGTAGAAGACGAAATTTCATGTTGACTATTTCCTAATGGAAGTGCTCTCTTTACGTTGGATTTTTCTCATAATTATTTGAAGTGTAGGCCTGTATCTGCACACAATTTGGAATTCGTCCCAGCGCCCTGAGCTGTAAATTTGGACGGTGTAAAATGAAAATGGCCATCTGCAGCAGAATGAAAGTGAGATTGCATTGTCCAGGTAGGAGGACAGCAGTCAGTCATGTTTCACCTCCAGTCAACACGCAGTGGTTCACATGAAGGTCCAAGAGGCCTACAGACCTACACTGCGTCTGGACGTGGCAGTACAGTTGGATCATTGTCTTTGTTGTGTTGTTTGGTCATTGTGATCCAATGTAATGTGAGAGAAGGACGAGTGCAGTTATATTGGAGTGAGTTTTTTAGAGTGTAATAGAAGTTATAATGCATAGTCTGTTTTTATGAAATGTTCTATCACCTGGCATCCATCCATCCATCCATCCATCCATCCATCTTCTACTGCCGTATCCGGAGACAGGTCTCGGGGGCAGCAGCCTCAGCAGAGACCCCCAGACTTCCCTGGACCCAGTCACCTCCTCCAGCTCCTCCAGTGGGACCCCAAGGCTTCCCAGTCCAGCCCAGAGACCTGGTCAGCACCACTCTGACTCCCTGAGTCCCTGCTGCTCAGGTGAGGCTTCAAAGATCTGGCTGCACCTGATTGGACGGTCGTGGAGGATCTCCTTGGTCTTCTTGGTCTTCTTGGTCTCCAGCTGTTTGACCTCATGCTCTCTGTTGACCTCCTCACTCAGTCCCTCAGTGATGTAGAGCTCAGTGTAGATGCTGTTGAGGAGAGTTTGACTTCCTGCTTCTTCACCTTCAGTCACACGTTCACATCTCCTCTCCAGACTGATCTTCTGCTGCTGTAGAAGCTCCTGCAGACCACCAACCTCTGGAGCTGAGAGAAGGTTGGAGAAGAAAACATCAGTGTGACAGTGTGAGCATCATTTTCTGTCCACGACTTGAAGCTGAAAGCATCCAAACTCCATTTTTCAGCTGATGTGGTGAAGCTGCTGTTGTCTGACTGTTTGCTCTAAATGTCCTCCAGTGGATCTTCTGACTGGAGGTCCTGACCACGGTTATAATAGTTAACGAAAACGAACAAAATAACGAAAACTTCAATTGAAAAAAACAATTGTCACGTTCCCAGGGGTTAGGATTTTGGTACCTGCCTCGTTGGGCTTCGAAGCGAGCAGAGCTGAGACCATAAGGGTGACGTAGCAACGTTCAGGACACTGATTGGCCAAAGGCAGTCTTTCACGAAAGACCAAAACCGCCATTTTTAAATGCCTCGCGTGTGGATTTTTACATTGACACGTATTAAAAACTGAAAAGCTTCTGAAACTGTACCATGGGTGAACAAAGAACTACAGACGTTTCTGTTCTCTGTGGCCGAAGAAAAAGCACAATGCAGACAGTTGTGCAGAAAGTTTAGTGTTAGCTAAAATATCGGGCACACAGACGTACTTATTATGTATACATTTCTTTCCATTGTAACAGGTCACTACAAGATCTGCAATCCATTACCTAGAATTGGTTTTCCTTAAACTAATGTACAGGATTACTAATCTGACTTTGATGGGCAAATTTGACAACATAATACAATTATGAAGCACTAAAACACAGGACCACAAAACAATTAAATGCATGATGAAATAATGATATGCTTTGTTAAATGAAATAAAATGGCATTTTCAACTAAGTAATAAAATAGTCGGTGGTGCAGTGGTTAGTGCTGCCGCCTCACAGCAAGAAGTTCGTGGGTTCGATTCCGGGGCCTGGACCTGGGACCTTTCTGTGTGGAGTTTGCATGTTCTCCCTGTGTCTGCGTGGGTTCTCTCCGGGTTCTCCGGCTTCCTCCCACACTCCAAAAACATGTATGTGAAGTCAATTGAACGTTCTAAATTGTCCGTAGGTGTGCATGTGAGTGTGAATGGTTGTTTGTCTCTATGTGTCCCTGCGATGAACTGGCGACTTGTCCAGGGTGTCACCGTGCCTTTGCCCTAAGACAGCTGGGATAGGCTCCAGCAGACCCCCGTGACCCTGAATAGGAATAAGCGGGTATAGAAGACGAATGAATGAAATCTTTATTGAATGAATGACACATTTTATTTCACTCGTGGTTTATGTAATTATTATTTTTTGCTCCATAGCTTTCATGATTCAGCATTACATGTTAAGCGTGATGAATTACATGAAAAGAGAGAGCACTCGCTGATAAATTAACATGGTGTGCTGTTTAATTCCACGAGGACGACAAAATATTTGCAAATTTGTGTTAGGTACACACATCGACAGGTGCAAGAGAAAGAGAGGAACTTTCAAGATCGTTGAGTTTTTATTTTTTATTTTTTTTAGTTCTGATGAAATAAATAGACCAATCATTTCATTACTTTGTCTGCTTTCCAAAGAGGTTATTAATTAAAAAAAATGTGTGGCAGTGCTGTTATGGTCCATAGATTATTATAATAATACTATTTTATTAATATAATAATAATAATAATAATAATAATAATAATAATAATAATAATAATAATAATCATTATTATTATTTCTAAAATTTCCAAACAACAATCGTCAGTTGTTCCGTAAAAAATACATTGATTTCCATGTTGAATTTTGTACGGTTCGTGAGCGCGCACGTCTGTCAGTGACGGGCTCCACACTGACACAACTGCGCATGCTCTATTATCCCATCAATGCGGAAGTCAAAAAGTTTTTGGGAGCCATGCGCTGGGTGAGCAACTTCATTGAAAGGAATGGGACGCCATCTTGGACTCTGGGGGCTTGCCGCACTGTCACGCAGGTTGTGACGTAGCGGGCTGGCGACGCACAGGTATGACGTGAATGATTGACAGCTACCATTCGTTCCCGTTAGCGAGAGGATTAAAAACAAACAGACACCATAATGGCATCAAAAAGGAGTTATCCCAGCGGTGCGGAAAAACGGAAGGAAAAGAAAACTGATCAAGAAAAACTTGCAAAGGGGAAAGGTAAGTTATTTGTTTGTGATGTGGGCTGGAGAGGTGGAGGGGAAACGCTGTTGCCCCCCCCAAGTTTGTTTATTTGTCCTGCTAGCCAGCTAGCTAGCTAGCGTCGGATAAATGTTAGCTGGCTGGCTAATATTTGTTCGTCATGAATCAGCGTTTTTGTTTGTTTTATGAAAGTTGACCATGTCCTGCCAAGTTGGCCTATCCTGCCATGGGAATGACTGATTGACTCCACACCCGTTCATTCACATTCTAACAGGGAGGGAGGGAGGGCATGTTGTAGTAGTTGTTGTAGTCAGTCCCCTGTTATTGTTCAGTGGAAGTTGTCTCTCACATATTTGACTCTTAATGTTATTTTAGCCTTAACTTAGGATGAATTTACTAAGCTTAGTTTGTATTTTGTAGGCCCTTAATTAGAAATGTGCTACTGTTTTATAATTCAAAGAAATATTTTATGGAAATACTTTATTTGGCATGGTGTTGACTATTTTAGACTGTTGTGGCAGTGGGTCATTTATCTTAGTTTTATTACTTTAACTAGTACAGTGTGTAAAGTAATGCCAAAAACTCTTAAAAATGACAGTTTTGTAATTGGGTAAAAGCTTTAAAGGGACACTGCAACCATAATGTTTAATTTAAAAACAAATGAATTTTTAATTTTCCTATATTACTGCAACATCACTGTAATAATAAAATAGGAAAATGCGCTTCTGATCTAGCGTGTTATCTTTTAAGATAACCATGAGACAAGAAATAGGGTACAGCTTATCTGCAAAGCAAGTAACACGTACATTATGAACTATCATTCTATATCATAATGATGTAATATGTCAACCGAAAGCAGCTGACCAGCTGAAAAGGCTCACTCCACACGATTAATCACGTTGTATACGCAAAAGCCAATAATGAATTTAAAAGAAGTCTTTCATACACTTTAATTTAAATGTTCTGCCATATAAACGAAAGCACCATAACATTTATCGTGCAAACATTGAACATCAGCACTTTACACAGAAACATTTTTAATGTAAATCTAAAGTTAAAAAAAATGCAAATACAAAATTAAAGCTTATTGCCAATACCAGGGCATTACTGTTATCCTGTTCCTTATGAAAAATAAAAAAAATCTACCTACAAAATCCTGAGCCACAATAATAACAGGCAATTTCTGAGGTAACAGCAGAAACATTTTTCTTTTATCAGGGAGCAGCATAACCAGTCTGCGTTCCCTTGCAAATGTCCCAGTTAGAAAGGGTGAGGCACAAAAACGTTCACTTTTGGGTTTTTCTTCACAGGGGACTAGAATGTAAAGTCCACATTTATACTGGAGTTCCTTTGGAGAATCTCACTCAACTCAGTGCAGTTTGTCAGTTCCTGGAACTTGACGGCCAGTTATTTTAAATATACTGCCATATGAATTAAAGTGCCATAACATTTACTGTGCAAACACACTTTTAACATCAGCATTTTTGAACAATTAGCAGCTAAGAAAAAAAAAAATAGTGTAAATTTAAACTCAACTTAAACAATGTTATCAAAGCAATACAAAATTAAAGCTGTAAGCAGCGTTTGCGGGACTGAGCCCACCTGGCCACTGCTTGCTGTGACGTCCGCCACCTGGCCACGAGCCCCCGACACCCGCCAACGCTTCCCAACGCCTGGCGATTCCGCCCGAAACCCGCCGATGCCCCATTATTGACGCCGACGCCTGCTGATGACACATCAAGCACTGACTTGACATTACTGACTTGACATTTAGAAACATTTGATTTCTAAATGTGATTGATTACTGTATCATTTTGGAGATAATAAGCCTTAAAGTTGGCTTTTTGTTTTGTTTTGCGACAGCTCCAATATTCCATGTTTACTGTACAATAACATCAAATTGCTCCATAAGCTCTGGCAATGGTTGGTACAGTTGACCTCAGGACAACCTTGAATATATCTTCTCTTAATATTCTTGAATATTCTCACTTAATGTACCAGCTCCTTCCTGTAGACATGATATATACAGTTAGTTATTCTTTGTTTGACGCAAGTGTTATATTAAGTTCCTACTATCTGTACCGGTACTTCTTGTTAATTTGAAATAAACACTAACAGCATAATGTCAAAACAAAAACCGAACAAGTCAAACAGGAGCAGATCAGAAAACAAGGAGGCTTTGTACTAAAATATGGATAAAATATAAACAGGGAGTTGTCTAATGTCGTCAAGAAAGCCAACATTACGTTACCTGATGATCAGCATGTTGACTCAGAAAATCCTCAGGCTCCTGCTGCGACATTTCATTTGGGGCGACGGTTGTGACTTCACTGCTGGTCCCGTGAGAAACTCAAATCGGTCCTTCACGTTTGTGTTGCGTGGCATGGGTTAGGACATTGAGAGGCATTATAGTGTGGTTGTGTGCACCAAATCGGACTCGGCTTCTAGCTCGATAGCCGTGCATAATTTACGCAAACGCAATGCTCTGTTTATGTGAACTCACGGAGTCCGACTCCGTGCACGTGCTCATCTCGACTCGATGGATTTATGAGCTTGATGACAAGTGTGTATTTTGTATTGGATTGATGTACTGCAATTCTAGTCATGTGAACAAGCAATTAGCATTCCTAGTTATATGTGGCATGACGAAATACTGTACTACCAAGTTTGTATTGCAGTATCTTCAGTTTATGGGGTAGAGGGTGCTCAAATTGGATTGATTGAAGATGTAGTTTAGGTACAATTTGCTTGTTTTTATCAAAATTTAAGTTGATTGCAGTTCAAGGTGGCACAATCCTATCAGATGTTGTCATTTTGTCACGAAGAACACTGGTATTTGATGATTATTACCATAAGTACCACCATGTTGCAGGCATTGCGGTTACAAGTTTCACTCCAATTTTGATTGTTGTCTGTATGACTAGCAATCCGTTGAGCTGTCTAGGGTTATCGTTCAGATAAGGTGTCACAACTTTTAATTGCATGGGAACTTTGGGATCCATGGCAGATGGGCATTGTAAAAAAACGGATCTTGAGTCGGAAGGCTAGCTTGTCCTAATTGTAACCTTAATATGATGATTTTTTTTCCCTGCCAGATTGAGGAGAAATTAAATGGACATCCAAACCGGGGCCAATAATGGATGAGCTGGATGATGTCACAGTATCAATTTTAAATGGTATGTCATGTGTAGGTATGAAAAAATTTCCATTACTGTGATTTGCCCGCTAAATAATTAAAATAACTGTATGCTGACACTGATTTCAAAAAGAAGTATTTTACAAATTTGAGACAAAATGTCTAAACTGAATTGCATTTACAATTATTTCTGATAACAGAAATTGGCACAAAACAAACTTGGTTTGACTTGTCAAGTTGAATTAAATTCATCAGTTAAAAAATGTATGTTTGTTAATGATTGGACTGTCTTTATAGCTGCCAACATCGATGAAGCCTTGCTCCACACCCTCAGTCGTGATGATTTGAGAGACCTTTTTCCTGGACCAGAACACTTTCTCAGGAGGAAACGGATTTGGGCCCTTATTAGTGTAGATGTGATTGGTTACCTACTTTGCTCTGAAAACATCTAGCATAACACTTTTTTTTTCTTTTTTCCTAATTGGGTCTATTGTTTCTCTCTTGTTCATAATGTTTTGGATCTGGTTTCCTCTCGGCTGAGAATTCCACCGTACCAGACAAGGCTGCCCCGAATGAAGCCAGGAACTGTGTCTTCACCAGGAGGAACATCTCCAATCTGTCCCCAGACATCCACTCCTTTGGTGAATAGCAGCCCAAAGAGGACCCTACAGCTTCCTGCTCCTCCACAATATGTTGTCTATACTAGACATGGGCAAACCCCGGCCCGCGGGCCACATCCGGCCCGCTGCGTGTCTTAGTCCGGCCCGCGTGAAGCCAGTCATAAACCCCCAACACCGCACCCCCCAACGAAACTTTGTCAGCACGTAACTTTGCCGTGTTAGTGTAGCGCGATAGCGATAGCATGCTTCCCCCCCCTCAACGAGGTGTAGGTACAGAATTAGTCCGGGTGCAGAATCGTTCCAGGCGGAAGTGACTGCCGATACGGCAACTCCATTGGGACATACCTCTACATCGCGTTCGAACGTGATATATGGATAGATTGCGGTACATTTATAGAGTTGCCGTATGTGACGTAACTGGCAGTCGCCTCTGTCCAGTGGGCGAATGCCAACAACGTCACATACGGCAACTCTATTAGGACAAACTATATCGGTTGATTAAGGTTATCTTTTTTTTTCTGTCAATCCCTGGCGTATTTACAGTACTTTGTATTATATTGTATACATGAAATTCTCTCTCTCTCTCTCTCTCTCTCTCTCTCTCTTCACATCTCTCTATTCGTATATATATGTACACATATATATATATATATATATATGTATGTATATATATATATATGTGTACATATATATACGAATGTATGTATTCAACACACACTATCTATCTATCTATATATCTATCTATCTATCACCCGCGAAATAGCGTTTTGACCGTGATCTATCCATATATCACGTTCGACCGCAATGTAGAGGTATGTCCCAATGGAGTTGCCGTATCGGGCAGTCACTACGCCCAGAACGATTCTGCACCCGGACTAATTCTGTACCTACCTACAAACCCCCCCTTCCGTGGCCCGCCGACTCGATGCAGGTCTGTCATGTGGCCCGTTGCTAAAAAAGTTTGCCCACCCTCTATACAGACAGTGAGTTGGAGCAAGCTCGTAAGCACTACTTCCAGATGGCCCGCACTGCCAGTGAGGGGAAATGTGTCATGTTCAAAGAACTGAGATACAGGCTGGTGAGAAACACTGTCACCAGCATGATTTCTATCTTGAGAGCCAGTCAGCAAGGAGAGGGGGTCTGGTACCCTTCTAAGCATGAAGTCACTGCAATGTCTCAAAGACTAGTGGAGTATTATCCCATGCTGAAGGATTAAGACAAAACAATGAAACATGTAAGTGATTATATTATTTTGCGCACTTAGATTTTGAAGCGTGTGGTTATTTTTGGCTGATACTTTTTTTATCTGTGCATGTTCACTTTCCATCTTTATTTGTTCTTTCAATGAGTGAAATTTTATTTACCAAGCGAGCACTTACAAGAATCTTCACAAGAGATTCACCAGAGAGGGGCCACAAGAAGAAAAGGCATCGCATTGACTTCTCAGCAAGTGACCAAGAAGAAGATCATGATGCAGACTCAATTGGTGGATCAACAATTATTTTGTGTCACACACCAGGGCGCAGTTCTGATAACGGCCACACTTCACGTAAGTAGAAACATGTCCATTTTAATAATAATGATAATGTATGAAAGCTAGGCAATGTTATGATAGTTTTGGATATCATGATATATCACAGGCATTTTTACATTTGAATTGTCATTTGATATATTTTGATGCTCCAAACAATTTCATCCATTTGACTGATTTACTGATTTGTCTCCTCCATTTCATCAGCCAAAGATGGTCTGACAGCACAGGCCAGACATTATCAGACCCTGCAGGAGCTGTAGAAGAAACCAAAACCCAACCAAGATGCTGTCTCCCAAATTCTTGACCTGCAGTTTCAAGCAAGAAGATCCTTCATTGATAGTGATGTTCTGAAAGAACAGGACAAGGCCAACAAAGATCCTGGATGCATATCCATGTGTCAAGGATCTTTATCGTGTAAGTGATTAACTTTTAGGTTTAATTTAGGTTTTGGTTTATGATGAAAAGCAAGAATTTTTGCAGATTTTAACATTGACTTGCATTATAGGCGATGAATGAGCTGCGGCGCATTCTGGATAAGGGCAACAGAAAATTCATTGATGAACTAAAAAAAGAGATGGGAAGACTTCTGCACCAATGTGTAATTTTATGGTGTTTGGAAAAAAAATGAAGTGATGAAGCCACGCATAACGCTGGATGTAGGTGAGTCATTTTGCTGTGTCTCTAATTGACTGTGTAGCTGTTTCCTTGGACATAGGATGGTTTATGTTGCGCTGAATGAATAGATGCAGAATGGTAATACTCTTCATGCTGAAAAAATAAGATTTTTTTTGTGATCAACACAAACCTAATAAGACTCATTTTTAGGAAGACTAACTTTGAACTCAAAGTTGATTTGTTCTATTCCAGTGGAATATTCCATCGCGCTGCTCAGGGCACTCCCCACACTCTTTCCTTCACCAAGTCCACCACCGAAGAAGCTGGGACATGCCAGTGAGGCACTGCTTCATGTCATTCAGGTGAAAGTTTGTTTGCATTTTCTCACATTCAACACTTCATAGTTCCATGCATGGATGTGGCGTTTCCTTCTTCTTTTTCTTTAGCCAACAGAAGATCCTACAATGTACTCGCAGAAGAGGTCTTTCTGCACCTCTGTGTTGCTGTTTGATGGGACCCGCTGTCTCATCTGTCTTGGAGCCACGGAAGACTTGAGTGACGGTCTGCTTCATCTGATGGGTTACTACTATGCCCTGCACCTCACATATCCAAAAGTGTGTGGCAACCCTTCTCTCTGTCATTCAGACAGAAGTGCTACAGGACACTATCCATGAGTGAGACACCACAGCCTCATACAAAAAAGACCATGGCAGAATGGAAAGATTTTATTGGGGAGTAGAGCTGTGTACTAGGCATAGGTAGTGATACACTCCCCTGGTAGTTGTAACTTGAGGGTGGGTGGGAGTCTGTTGGAACAAACATGTTATCAGTATATATCAACACTATATGCTGTCCCCATACTGTTTTTTTGTTTTTTTTGTGTAACTGAGTGTCAGGGAATCTGAATCAATATTCAATAATGATGACGGTGAATATTGTAACAATTGTTACTTGCGTTCTAGAAATGATTGCTTGAGATTGTTTTAAGATGCAATGCCTTAGTGACGTTTTTATTACAAGGCAGTGAAGGCACTGTCAACAATTTAAGTGAATAAATAGTTGTTGACAATATTAATTCTGTTTGCTGAATTTTTTTTTTTGGGGGGGAATGGGCGTAGGGGGGATGGATGCTTTGTCTCATTTTGAGAAAAAAAAAGCTAATATTGTGAATATAGGTCTGGTTTTAAGATCTTTTCATTCAAATTAAGAAAGAAGCAAACGTGAAAAAAGAATTGAGAAGCTAGTATCAAGTTTATTTGACTTAGTACAGTCCTTGGAATGAGTGCTTTACTGTTTATTTCAAGAGTTTTTCCATTCTTCAAATGCCTAGATATATCGTCTTATTTTAAGAAATCTTACCAAGTCTAAATATCTTACTGCATTGGCAGATAATTTGACTTGTTTCTAGCCTGTTCTTTCTCAAATTAAGTGTCTATTTCTTAGATATATTTTGCAGTGTGTGGACACCGAGGGGAGCTCTAGAATTGGCTCATTCAACCGACCAACAAGCCAATCAGCAGCGGCGTCACAGGCCCTCCTCCTTCTTTGTTCTCTCTCTCACTTTGACTTCTGCACTGGACAGCCAGGTTTGTGGAGGGAAGGTTGGAACAAGGTAAGGACGGGGTACCCCATATATTCATGTACGTAGAGTCACTAAGTCTTAAACTCACCAGGTTTGTATCGCTTATCGATAACCCTAATGCCATACAAGTCTATGAGGGTCAAAGGTCAACTTTGTCCTAAGGGACATGGGGCCACTTTCAGGTTCATCAGGATCCTCCTGGACACACCCACACCACATTTGGGGCTTCTAGCCCATGAGGAACCCCGAAACCCTCACTCTAATTCCAGCCTTATCGCTAAACCCTAATGCAGTGCAAGTCTATGAAGGTCAAAGCTCAACTTTGTCCGAGAAACATCAAGTGTTTTTTTCATGAATCATTCTTAAATGTTAAGAGTTTGCTTTGTGGAGAATTCACAATAAAAATACATTGACACTGTCAAGATGGACTCAAGCACTATTATTGAACTATACTGTATTTTTTGAGTGATGTGAAGCTTTTGACAAGCGCTGCGCAAAGGAGGCCCATTTGTTTTTGTTTTTTTTCAGGGGGCCCAAAATTCCTGGCGGCGCCCCTGAGCGGACATCTCCAGCACTAAGGCAGTGGAGCTGCCGGCCACGAGAGAAGAATTAACCAGTCCATTGAAACCATTTGTTTGGTCTAGTGAGTGGCAACAGTCCTTTGAGGATCTTAAGTGCCTTCTCAGCTGTAACCCTTTCGTGTCTGCTCCAAATTTTTCCTCATTGGCTAGAAGCCCCAAATCTAGCGTGGGCGCTTCTTGGGGGCTCCTGATGAAAAAGCAAGTGTCCCCATGTCTCTAGGACAAAGTTGAAAATTCACCCCATAGACTTGCATTGAATTAGGGTTAACAATAAGGCTGAAACTAGGGTTAGGGTTAGGGTTAGCTGAAATTAGGGTTAGGGTTTTGGGGTTCCTCAAGTACTAGAAGCCCCAAATTTGGCGTGGGTGCTTCTTGGGGGCTCCTGATGAAAAAGCAAGTGGCCCCATATCTGTAGGACAACGTTGAAATTTCACCCCATAGACTTGTATGGCATTAGGGTTAGGGTCCAAGAGTACACATACACATTTTCTTTTGCTTTATTGATTTAAGCTCATCGTCTCCAGCTGCAAAGGTACAGAAAGCTTTCTGTGTTTTGATGTCGTGTGTGAGAAAACATCACTTTTTTCTGTAAACTTGTGTTATCATTGTCCTTCATTGAAAATGACACAATCTTTCATTTCATTGTTCAGATGCCGAACACCAAGGCATTCCGTCGCTCTCTGGCCATGAAACGACGCCTGAAGCAAAAACGGGATTGGACACCTTTTCCACCTCGAAAGGACTTTGAACGTCGTGAGTACTTCCACGTTCATGATTTCATGTTCTGCCTGTGTTGTTATGTTGTATTCCAAATAAATCTTACACCAACATATATTTAGATTTTTCTTTTTTGTCAATTTACACATGCCGCGGTACTGGTCAGCGACCTGGGTGCGAAGATGGCCCGTTTTGCTCCTGACTGACAAAACAGTGCAAGTTCGTTCTTAAGGCCCAGCAACCAGACAAGAAGGTATGGGTCGTGATTTTGTCAAGCCACGAGTTTCTTTATGTTTTTGTTCTGGTGGTGGGAGACTCACATCTCTGTCCACTTGTGGATGGTTTTGTGTTCTCGGCCCGGGCAACAACCTTGAACACGGGCTTGTAACAGACTCCGCCCAGGATTTTGCTGCGCTACTGGCAACTGTGTTGGACCGCTGGCCCAAGGTTTGTTTATCTTCTGTGACAAACAAATTTGAACACATGAATGTCATCGCCACTTTGTTTTATCAATATCAAGTAATTCCATGATCCATAGTTCAATAACAAGAATATTCATGAATTTATTTTGCATTTTTATGTTTGTTTGGGTTTGTGTTTTTTATATACAACTATTTTGTAGGTGTTTGTGCTTGACTTTCCACCTCGCCTGACTGTCAAGCCAGAACTACAAACAGCGCTACGTCAAGTATATCATTGTGTTGCTGCACGCATGGGTGTGTAAAATACATATTTTTGTTGTATTTTTTTCTCTTCAGTGACACTGTGCTAACAGATATTTCTTAGAATTGTGTGATTACATAATTGATTATGTGACACTTCTTCCAGGTTTAACATTTGTGTATATGGCCGATCACCTCCCCCTTCGTCAGCTGTACATGGTGGTGTTATGATGGTGTAAGTTTTGCCTTCTTCAGCCTTACTTGCTCTTCATTTGATATGACAAATATGTGTTAACATGTTGTTTTCTGTTTAGGTGCACCTCAGGACTGATTTTGGTGGAGCGTCTGCATGCTGCATGCTCCATCAGCTCGCACCCCCTTCACCTAGGCCAGGGGTGTTGTGCCACAACCAATCATCGCCCAGGGTGTCTCCCAGAGTGGTTGTGACAGGTCCTGTCCACATGCCAGTGTATGGACCTGCTCCTGAATGGACTCTTGTTGGACAGGAGGTTGAGGTAACCTGTTCATCCCTCTTTCCCCCCCCCCCAATCGTGTATTTGTCAAACTGTGCAACTTTTTATTTTAAAAATGAACACTTATCCTAAGTTGACTCTGATTTCCTCTCCTCTTTTTTTTATAGACGGTACCAACAGCTTTTGAGACTGCATTTCACACAGACATCCCGTCCAATCCCGTGTGGTTCAGTGAGGCTGTGCTGCTGGACCACATGGAGACCGTCGTGGAGTCATCTGGCAGGGTTTCCCCAGCTGCCACGGTAACATTCACACAATTATTCATACACTTATCAACTAGGGGTGAAAAAAAAATTCAATATTGCAATATATTGTTGTCCTTTCTGTCGCAATAAATAATCGATACACTGACGGCAAATATCAATATTTTTTTCCAAACACCACCTGTCCACCTGTCCCGGGAAAGATAAAATCTCTCCCGGGACACAATTTGTCCCGTTTTTTAGGGAAAATGACAAAACCTCATTTAATTTCCATCTGTGGTCTAGATAGGGTTGCCAACCCTCCCGTAAAATACGCGATTGTCCCATATTTGGCAACTAAAAAGCCTGTCCCGTAATGAACTGATGGGGGACGCACTTCACTTTGTCCCGTATATTTCGGGGACGCGGTTATTTATTTATTTATTTTGTCTGCATCATTTTTTATTGATTTTCAGAATCGGGGCAGTGAAAGTATTTTTTTCCCTCTCTCATCTTCCCGTCGGTTTGTATATCCCAAGTCCCCAAGTTGAGATAAGACAAGTTGCTACTGACTTTACATTACCAGAAAGCACTGTCCTTGTTTACATGAAAGTTATTAATGTTCATGCACTTTAATATGTTTGCTTGTGCAGTGCACGTTTGTTTGTACATTATACAAAGTTTAGGAATAAATGCAAGATCACAGGCATTTTCCTTTTTATGGGTATTTTTTTCTTTTTCAGTCACATATTGTGACGACCCTTTCTCTATATAACTTGTTGTGGCTCCCAGCTGTTTTCCCATTTCTAGGTAGCGGTGGATGTGGGAGTGGCATCTTCCGATTAGGACACCTGTGCTGATGCCCCCCGCAGGATAAAAGGCCGACTGCGTGTGCCGCTCGGTCTCTTCCCCATTCTCCATCCAGCAGCCATGGGCGTCTGGCCGACTCTCAGCTTCTTTTGTTCTGTTTTGCACCTGACAACACCCCACATCCTATTATTCACTCATCCACACTTACATTACTGATGAATACTGACAAACCACACCATATATTTCATTATTTTGCTTACAATTATCTATTTTGTTATAATAAACCTTTTGATTAATCGCAATCCGCAGTGTCCCTTCCGTTATTGTCATAACTCTTGAGCCGGGTTATGACAATAGAAGATATCGTGTGTCATGATGTTGTCATTATCGTGGGCCAAATATTGTCACAGTATCGAATCGTGGGTTAGCCGTATCGCCCCACCCCTATTATCAACACAAGATCACATATGTACAGTACATGTACAGTTTAATTAGTGTGTTACTTTGTTTATGAATTAATTTCTTTATGTTCTTCCAGATGTCCAGCCTGAGACGTCGATCAGCACGCGTTGCCTCAAAAACCAAAACAAACCAGTGACATGTTGGTATTTGGGATATGTGTATTTCATTGTGTGCATCTTTGTGATAGGACAATAAATGCAGTTCTTTAAACGTTACTTTGTGTCCTTGTATTTGCAGGTGTGGGCAACACGTTCAACTGTCCACATGACTGAGTCTGCCTCCAGCAATGTCACAGCAGTGCAGCAGGTTTGTACTTATTCATTTCCACTTCATCACCTGTGTGTGTTTTCTAGGCTTTACACCGATCTTATCGGCTGTATCGGATCGGCTGATATTTGGCATTTTTTGAAACGTTCGTGATCGGGCGTCATGTCATGAATCACCGATCAATGACGTCATGGTCGTGTTGAAACTTTTTTAATCTGTCTCATTTCCTCCAAAGTAGTTTCACAGCATCGACATGTTTATTTGTTTGTATCCGAGTGTTATGTAAATGTATAGATTTGGGTTTACATTGTTGTCAGTTCCTTTTGTCTGCTGTGTGTCCGTTTGGGCACTAGATGGCGCAGTAGATCCTGTGTTCCCTTTTTTTTGCTTGTTCCAGGTGCGGAAAGGTGATTGGCTGGTGCCAATATTTAAGGAGGAGGACTTCAACACCTCGGTCTCTTTGTCCTTCTCCCAGCTCCCAACCAGAGGCCATGTGCCGCAGCAGCGGCATTCTGTGTTCAGCCATCAATTCTGTTTTGTAATCTATTTCAGTTCCCTTTGTGTCCACGTAGCCCGTAGGGGAGGGAAGCCATTTGTGTTGTGCCCCTTTTCTCCTGTGTTTTAGTTAAGGAGGTTAGTTTGACTGTCATTTATTTGATTGTTTTCTTCATAGGTAAGATCCATAAGAGAGCCATTTTGTTTGTTGTTTTGGCCATGCCCTCCCTGACGCCAGTGCAATGATGGTGACGTTTAATAAAAACCATACTGTGGACGAAGCACCTTTGTCTAATTTGAGAGCTGGGAGAAGGGGGGGAGCCTTTATGTTGTGTCCTGGTTCCCCTTAGGCCGGGGCATAACACCGAGAGATAATGATTCATGATTCAAAAACCTTCATTTTCGTCTTCGTGCCTCTTCCTGTTTTGAGTACTGTCGCTATGTGACGAACAATAAAGTTTCTTTGAATCTGCAATATATGCAACGCTACAGTACCTCGCGGGGGAACTTTGGCAAAAAATTTCAACACCACAAATTTAATCAGGCACTTGGAAACGATACACACGGAGGAGCATGTCGAGTTTAAGAAACGCAGCGCGGAGAAAGAAAAAGAAAAGCAAACTCTGAAATGGATGCTAAAGCAAACAACTTTAGACAGTGCTCGTGAGAAGGCAAGGGGTGTACAGAAACAAGTATTTATTGCCCCTAACGTGATCGGATCGGTGATCGGTTTATTTAAACTCACTGATCGGTGATTGGCACAAAAATCGTGATCGTGTAAAGCCTAGTGTTTTCCTTTCTATGTTTATTGGCATAAAATCACATCTTTCTTATTTTAATCAGGTGGAGGCGACGCCACAGATGACCAGAGCTGTGCCCGTGGTTCCTGTGGCTCCCGTGGTTGCCAGCACCAAGCCAGAGGAGGCCAGCACCGTCCAGGAGGCAACACAGAAGATCAACTAAGCTAAGGAGGCTTTTCTTTCTTCTTCTGTTGCCTCTGACTGCTCCGCTCGTTCTACGCCTCGCACATGTGATTTGTGATCCATCATCAGTTAGTACTAGTGAAGATGCAGTGGCAGATCATGGCACTGGTATTAGATTAGCCAAGGTTCTGCATGGTCACGGTTTAAAATTCCAGCACCAGCTGGCAACAGTGAGTCACTTCAGAAGAGCAAAACTCCTCACTTTGACATGGATAATTCTGACGTAGAGTTTGTCAGTGCTGTGACCAATGAAGAGTGTAACTTCTCTCCCCTTGATGTTGATGTTTGTTTAGACCTTTGCAAAAACTTGAAGATTCATTTGGACCATGTGAGTTTTCCAATTTCTGATTGCAATGGCCCATTAGGTTCGCCGTGTACAAATGAGAATGTAGAGGCTGATGGAAACTGCTTCTTCAGAGCCATCAGTCAAGCTGTGACTGGTTTATAGACACAGAAGTGGAAATTCAGGTTGCAGCAGATTGTTTACGATTAGATGTGTACACTTTTATCGACGGTCATGGGTTGAAGTACAGCTCTTGCAAGAAACAATTCTCACATTGTATATATTTATGGATGTATTTGTTTTATATGGAAGCAGTTACCATAATCCAAATTAAAATAAGAATATAATAACAGAAATGCTTTTTCATTTTAAGAACGAAGCTGCATTATTTGACTCATAATTAAAATGGTTAATAAGTCATTCAATCTGCATTTTCATTTTCTCCTTCAAGACTGCTCATTCTTGTACTTAATTCAAATGAAGGAAAACACATTTGAGATTTAATTTTCAAAACATGCACCAGCAAAGAGTTACCAAAATTCAATATGAAATGTAAAATTCAAAAATGAAAATGCAATAGCAGAATGCTTTTTCATTTTAAGAACGAAGCTGCATTATTTGACTCATAATTAAAATCATTAATAAATATTGCTATATGCATTTTCATTTTCTTATTTGTGTCGCACCTTTTATGACACAATCAAAAAGAAAACTGAGGGCATTGCTTTTTAATTTTCGTGGTCCTGCCCTGCACAAGAGTTAGCACAACTCGAAAACGAAATCGCAATCTCAAAGTAAGCGCGCGGCGCAGGAAAGTGACGTCAGCAGCTCTCCACCTCCGCTGTGGGTATGGCGGTATGACGCCAAGTGTCATTTGCCTCCTGTTATGTGTAAATTCTAATGTTTGTGAATTTAATAAATGTATATATATACTGTATATTTAAAAAAAAAAAAAAAAAAAACAAAAAAAAGGTATAGCGGTATGACACCACTTTGCCATCGTTACTTTTCACGTCATTGAAGTTGCCGGTAAACGAGATTTAAATCGCAGAAAAACGTGGACCACTGACGAATCTCGTTGGTCGGACATATTTGAGCATGGCGCACATTGACACAATTGTTCAAACCCTGCTGGATTTAGCTTCCCAGGTGGAGTTGAATAGTGTATCTGAATCTGATGCTCGGGACCGAGTTGAGCAGGTATTCTGCCGTCCCAGATACGGACGCAAACAAGGTTGCCCTAGCCAACCTGTTGTCAGTTATGGAACACCTTGATGCACCAGCACAACATCAAAGCTCAAGCTATTTGTTACATGGGTGGAGTAACAGCTGTTCGGCGTCGGCCACCAGTCCATCCGACGAAGGATGCGAAGCAACAAATCAATCCGTCAACTGGTGGCAGATGCTGGTGCGAGATCTGTCAGTGGTCCACGTTTTTCGCCGATTTAAATCTCGATTACCGGCATCTTCAATGACGTGAAAGAAGTAACGATGGCAAAGTGGTGTCATACCGCCATACCTTTTTTTCTTTTCTTTTCTTTTTAAATAAAAAAAAAAAAATATATATATATATACCTTTATTAAATTCACAAACATTAGAATTTACACATAACAGGAGGCAAATGACACTTGGCGTCATACCGCCATACCCACAGCGGAGGTGGAGTAACTCTTGTGCAGGGCAGGACCACGAAAATTAAAAAGCAATGCCCTCAGTTTTCTTTTTGATTGTGGCATAAAAGGTGCGACACGAATAAGAAAATGAAAATGCATATAGGAATATTTATTAACCATTTTAATTATGAGTCCAATAATGCAGCTTCGTTCTTAAAATGAAAAAGCATTCTGCTATTGCTTTTTCATTTTTGAATTTTACATTTCATATTGAATTTTGGTAACTCTTTGCTGGTGCATGTTTTGAAAATTAAATCTCAAATGTGTTTTCCTTTTTCATTTGAATTAAGTACAAGAATGAGCAGTCTTGAAGAAGAAAATGAAAATGCAGATTGAATGACTTATTAACCATTTTAATTATGAGTCCAATAATGCAGCTTCGTTCTTAAAATTTAAAAGCATTTCTGCTATTGCATTTTTATTTGGATTATGGTAACTATCTGCTTCCATAGTTACACATACCATAGTAAATGCTTCAGCAGAGTTTTATGAGGGTGGTTTTTTTTTTGTTGTTGAAAGTGAAAATGTTGTTTTGAAAATGACTGCTTACAGGTCCATCTGTTTACTCTAACCAAGCATTCAGAACGAGTTGTCCAACACCGGTTTAATTTTTCAGGAATTGTTGACTTTAAAGAATCACGTTAATGTTCATTAATTCATGGAAGTGAAGAATAATTAAAGTAAATCTTAAAGTAACCTTGTGTTTCTGTGTTTCTCAATGTTTCAACAACTTTGTTCTGAACATAGTTAAGTTCTTTCACATGGCTACTTTTATTTAACAGCTCTTTTGCACACACGACCTTCAGGTCAAAAAGTAAATTCAGTAAATAGCATCACCATAAGGATTGCGTAATAACAGAAACAAAGGAGTGCAGTAAATAACCGATATCCCTGTGTATTTTTAAAAGGAACACTAGAGATTTAACAAGACACAAAATAACAGGAGGTTCACAACAATTTAGTGTCCATTCTCTGGATAGGGTCAGGGGGAGGCGCACTGCAGTGGAATAAGTGTCCATCCTGTGGAGAGGGTCGGGTGGTTTAGAGAGATGCAGTGATGGCCTCTCTTAGGTGCAAACAAGTTCACAGCCTGATACGGATCTGTTGGTTGAGCAAGATGGGACTCAGCCATAAAGATGATACAGAGTTCATAAATATCTGGATTACATGGTACAGCCAGCCGAAAGACACATTCATTTTTGCACAGTTGAATGTGTTCATCTTCAACAGGGGAGAGAAAATCTGTTGTTCGGTGAAGTTCAGGAACAGCATGCATCACATTAGGCCAACCGCTGGGGACGTTCAGGTTTCTTGATGGCCTGATGTTGTGTGCATTCCACACCTGTGCAGTGTCACCCAACTCATCCTGTTGAAAATGTATACATTTAGGAAGAGCTGTGCCAGCAGAACAGAAATAAAACACTAAATTACAGCATTCACACATGAGCAACCCCACCCTCTCCCTCCCTCCCTGTCTCTGTTCATCCCTCCCCCCCCCTCTTTCTCCCCATCTCTTATCCTCTCTGTTTCTACCCTTCTGTTCCATCTCTCTCCCCTTCCATCTCTGTTCCTTTCCCTTTGCTACCCCTTCTCTTTAGCATTCTTTTTCCTTTCCTCCCGTCTCTGTCTGTCTGTCTTCCCAACACCCCCTTTCCCGTTTCTGTCCTCCCTCCCCTCTCTCTCACTCACATACACATGCGCACAAAATGAAAATAATACATTATTCATGAACTCACCTGTATGGAGGCCCATACAACAAAACTGCAGGAGACTTTTGTCCAGAAACTCGCCATCAAAATGCCCGTTGTCTCTGAGGTCTGATAACAAGGCTAACCAGAACTCCATGCGCTGGCCACGCAGGAAACCCCACCAATATTCAATTCTTTGATTGGCGGTGCTGGCCCCCTCCAAGTAACTATCGAGGGTGTCGTCTGGTTGAACAGGGACGAGGAAACGCTGGAAGCCTCTAACATGGCCATTTTCGGTTCCAAGGTCGCCTCAAACAACTCTAGGGCACCCCCCAAAACGCTGTACCGCTTCTATGTAGCACCCTCCAATTACTTTTGGGTCACTACTTGTTGTGCAAGCATTGAGCCAGATTATTTTTCTTGAAAAGCCATCGATACATCCATTCACACAAATACCATATGGCTTCAGTTCATCATATGAGTCCAGGTGCCAGATGAAGTTGAGAAGTTTGAGAAGCAATTCCTCCGTCTGAGACGCCCCGCTTGCCTTAATGACACTCCTCTTGGATCCAGCTCCTTCAAAACCAAACGCACAGACTCTTTTCTCACACGCAGTCCATTTTCTCTGCATTTAGCATACATCCACCTGTACCCGTGAAGCTGCCCGGGGTAATGTAGCTGGTTGCTAATGGATTCAAACAGGATCGCCAGGTCGGAATAGGCTTTGCGTGGCACGAGTCCCCTTGGAATGTACAGCTGCATCCCACTCTAGACTGATCAAACCCGACAAAGAAAACAAATCCTGAGTCACTAAATATTAAGAAGATGATTAAAAGGATTGGTATGTTTGATGTATGGAGGGATTTTCATCCATCCACTAAACAATTGACTTTTTACTCTCACCCTCATTCAGTTTACTCGAGGATCGATTATTTCTTTATGTTCAGAACAGACAGACACAGGGTTTTAGATTGTAGAATTGGTGTTAGTGACATATCAGATCACTCAGGTGTATATGTGAAAATAAATGTAGGTGTCCCACACAAAAACACTATTTGGAGACTCAACACCTCCCTATTAAATGACACCCGATTTGAAGATTACATTAGGAAAGAAATGAAGGAATATACAGACCTTAACGGTAGCACAGTGACGTCACAGAGTATTTTATGGGATGCTGGAAAAGCAGTATTGCGTTGCGTGGGAAGATTATAAGTTGGGCATCACAAAGGAAAAAAGAAAAACTTAAACACCTTAACGACTTGACAAGTAAATTAGACTCACTGGAACGGAAGCACGTAGAGACTAACGACCCCACCTTATTGGAACAAATAACCGTAGTAAAATCAGAACTAAATAAGAAACTGAACGACCAGGAGGAACTTACACTTAAGTATATCAAACAAACCCACTATGAAAATGGACCCTGTGCTAAAAAACTCTTAGCCTGGAGACTTAAAAAACAACAGTCTGGAAGATCCATATATAAAGTAAAGGACCCGGTCACCAACCAGATGTGTTATAAGCCAGAAGCAATACATAAGTCTTTTGAATCATACTACAGGAATTTATACACTCAACCCAAATTAGCAGAAGCAGTAACAGTCAATCTGTTTTTTGAAATCCCTAGACCTGCCATCTGTTGTCACAGAACAAAATAAGTGCTTAACTACAGAGATTACAAATGCAGAGGTCGACAAGGCAATTTCTAAACTGAAAACAAGCAAAGCAGCCGGGGGAGATGGACTACCAGCAGAATGGTATAAGACTTTTAGGGACTCTGTGACCCCACTGCTATTTATTAAATTGTTTTAACTATGTCTTAAAAGGTGGCGAGACCCCACCATCTTGGAAACAGGCCATATTATCTGTAATACTGAAATCAGGGAAAGCTAGGACAGATTGCAGCTCATACAGACCTATCTCAGTTTTAAACACTGATTATAAAATTTTCACTTCAATTATTGTCAACACACTAGAAAATATTATCCCTAACCTAATTGACACGGACCAGACAGGTTTTGTTAAAAATAGACAAACACAAGACAATGTTAGGCGAGCTATACATCTGTTACATATAATGAGCAAAGGAAACACAATGTCCTTAGCAATTAGCTTTGACACAGAAAAAGCTTTTGACTCTGTTCTATGGGAATTTTTATACCTGGTCCTGCAACGTTTTGGCTTTAACAATACAGTTATAAAATGTTTAAAATCTAAATATAATTCACCTGTGGCCCGGATCAGAATAAATGGCAGTCTTTCAGGTACAATCTGTTTGGAGAGGGGTTGCTGACAGGGCTGCCCACTGAGCCCCATCTTGTTTGCTCTATTTATAGAGCTACTTGTTCAAAAGATTAGGGAAGACCCATAAATCACGGGAATACTATTCAAGGGGAAAGAATATAAGACATGTTTATATGCAGATGACATCCTGGTGACTTTATCCGACCCGGATACCAGTCTCCCTAAATGAATGCCCTACTTCGACCAATGTGGTTCATATTCGGGATACAAATTGAACATAGAGAAAACTCAAACTCTTACTTTTAATTACATACCTCAAGAAAACATACGTAAGTCATTTAAATTTAAATGGACAACCAGAATTTTGAAATACCTAGGTCTTCATATTCCCAAGACCCCCAAAGATTTATATAGTGTAAACTACGGTAGCATCACAACCAAAATTAAAAATGATCTGGACAGTTGGACCCCCCTAGTACTTGATTTTTACAACCGAATAGATACTTAAAAAATGGTTATTTTACCACAATTGTTATTTCTACTCCAATCGCTACCTGTAGAAATACCCAATAAGAAATTCAGTGAATGGAATCGGATAATTTCTAGATTCATATGGCAGAACAAGAAACCAAGGGTACGCTACAAAACATTACACTTAACAGGGAGGGATGTCACTCCCATGCTTGGAGGACTACTATAAAGCAGCACAACTGCAGTATATAGTCTACTGGTGCAGGGCGGGTTATTACTTTAATAAAAATATCAAATTCTAATTAAAAAAAAAGAAGGGTGACACAGACCTCATCGATATTCTAATAAGTGAATATAAAGGTAAAATTCATAATAAAGTGGTCTCCAGAATATACTCCTGCCTACAATCACACAAAAAGACATCAACATTATGTGTCAAAAGTGCCTGGGAGAAAGAAGCAAATATAATCTTAACAGAAGACCACTGCTTTAATCTCTTAAACCCTATGTATGGAGAGTGAGGAGAGTTGTTTGGGAAGCATTAGTAAGAGCAAAAAAATGGACAGTGGGACAATGGAAAACGAAATGTTTTACATAGAATTATGTAAAACATTTCGTAGAAGTATGTAGAATTACATAAAACACAAAACATATCACACACACACATAATCCAACAATGAGCGGAATAGAAAACGGATGATTCGGAGGGAGTCAAAAAAGCATTTCATCAATGGCGAGTGAGTTTTATTTTCTCATTAACACACGGCGCCTATTCAAAGTTCAGTAGATCAAGTTAAAATATGACTCGGGGTCGCTTGTTCTTTTCAGCTTTTTTTTTTATCATTCTTATTATTGATATTTCTTTTGTAAAAGCCATCCGTTCTGCTCTTCATTGATTGTTGTGTAAAAATATGTAAGTAACCCTTTTCAATGTATAGCTTTTATATAGCTAATGGTCTTACAGGTAATATTTTGATGAATATTTAGGACCTCCCTTCAGTAGTGCAATGGAACTTTGTTCTATGCTCGCAATTAGTTGTTCATGTCGACCTATGTTTGCAACATTTTAATGCAGTTCCATTTACTGAAGCTTCAGTGTCAATGTACCATTGTAGCTATTCTATGTGAAAAGGATGTTGTGTTTTTTCCTGCTGCAATAGATAATCAGTTGTTTTTCAACTGGAAAGGAAAGCCCTGACCGGTGGTGATGGACCAGAAGCACCTGCGAGACATCCTTCATGAGTGCCACGATAATGCTGGTCACTTGGGCACAAGAGAACCCTGGAAAAGGTTCTGGCATCGTGTCATTGGGGGACTTTGTGCGAGGATGTTAAAAAATGGGTGAGAGCTCTTGACTGAGTTATTAATGAATGGACAGGAATGCTTGACTGTTCTGACTTAGCACATGGCATACCCCTAAAATCATTCAATAATATTTTTTTGGGGGGACAGAAGACTTTCTTAATAAAGTCACAAGGAGTAGGCATTTTTCACCGTTTGCTCTCTGGTTCTGGTGAACTCCCAAGGAAAAAAAACCCACAAAACAATCAGTCAAGTATTTAAGCGAGTCATGTGCTAAATCACATATTGCTTTAAAAGTGCAGTATACAGTAGTGTCTAAGAATTGAAATGATTGTCATAGTCTACACAACAGCTTGTTTTAAAGGTTGAGGAGTGTCCCCAATGTCAGCTCAGCAACAAGATCAAGACAGCTGCACCTGTGTTGCATCCAGTTGTGGTGAAGGAGGCATGGAGCGTTCTTGGAATGGATCTAACTCAGGGGTGTCCAAACTTTTTTCACTGAGGGCCACATACATAAAAATATAGGAGGGGCTGGGCCACTTACTAGAAATTAGGTATACAGCCTTAACTTTAGTGTTTTAAAGTTAGAAAAATCAATTAAAAGTGGTCAAATATGTTATACTGTTGAATATAATTAAAGACAAAACTGCCTTCATCACAGCTTTCCATAAATGGATCTTTATTGATTTATTCAGAAAAAGCTTTGGTAGCTCATTCTCAGAACAGCAGCCTCAGATTTCTTCTTAGACATAAGATTTACAGTACAGAGAAAAAACAATAAAGGGAAAATGGGACAGGTAAATTTCAAGCTTGTTATTTAAGTTATTAGGCTTAGCAACACAGCTATTAACGTTCGTTTGAAACGGTTGTCAACATTAACAGACTGAACTGGACTTAATAACAGGAGTGCTGCATTATTCTGGTGAGTGTCAGCTGCGCTGGGCGTGTAAACCGGGCCATCCAGCTGCGGTGCTGATCCGACGCCACTCGTGTCAAAAATCCGGACAAATGTCACTTGATCAAGGAGGAAATCTGCATCAGATGAGATCAGCTGACTTTGCGTGTGCAGTGTGCACTCTGTGTTAACAAGAAAAACGCATCTAAGAAAGTGGTGCGCAAAAGCAGGGTAGTGACAGAATTAATGCGCATTATTGATATTTGTCGCGTGTGTACCTGCACATGCATGCTTATTAACATACGGGTACTGTGGAATATATTTTTTACTCACTTAAAGTGGGAACTGCATTGCACTCAGTGTTGAGCAGCTCCCCCTGGTGTTAAACTGAAGAAGTGCAATACACTCAGGCAAAAGTTGAAGTGCGGGCCATATTCTATTTATAACATTTGTTGCGGGCCAATTAAAAATGGACTGCGGGCCGGAGTTGGCACGTGGGCCGTAGTTTGGACACCCCTGCTCTAAAGCATCGTATTAAGGGGACAGTGTCATTGTATGGGCATTGCGTATGACAATGTCCATTGTTTGTATGACTAATTTCCTGTACTACTGTGCTAAGGTGGTAGGCCAAGTGCTAAATCTGGCCTCCAACATGCTTTTTACTCTTTCACAGATGACATACTCATCATTTCGGTTCTGAACAGTATTTATTGACTGAAAAACAGGACCCCGTTTACTTGTGTACAAGCAGAGTAGTCAAGAAAGTTGTAATCATTTACATGTCCATTCTACAGTGTAACACTGGACGTGTTTACGTTTGACTATCTCCTTTAATATAAAACCACCACAAATGTGTTAATGACTTTTATAATTTCCTTTATATAATATACAAACGTATTAGTATGATCCAGGGAAAATTCCATGTTTGTTTGCGAAACTCATTGGAAGAATGAAGAAAATCTGTTTGATTGTTATTGTCATGAACATGAATCACAAAACATATTTTGTTTTTTGTTTTTGTTTTTTTCATGTGTCACTTTAACAGAGACAACACCATCTGTAATTACTATGTTTGGTTGCATTTCCCTGGCAGGCAAAGATAGATGGAAGAGACATCCTTCTGGGTGGAAAATGGGACTGGCTTGTCTGTGGCTGGTGGAGGCTCGCTGGGCTCATCAATCCGTCCATCCATTCACCTTGTTCGTCTCATCCTGACTGCAGCACGCCACTGTGGAGGCTTGACATAACACACATTAGATTAATAACAGAAAAGCAAAATGTGACTTATGGTGTATTATTTAGTGTGCTTCAGTTGTAATTCTCATAATAATGACTGTTTTGCTGGCTTCACACAATATATATAATTGGCCTGTCTTAGTTAAAAGCCCACTCACCACGACAAGGTGAAGGCCAAGAGTGGGAACACAAACACAGACCAGAAACGAACAGGACAAATCCAGACAAGACTACAAAAAACACAAACACAAATATCAATCACTTTGGCCACTATCTTTTTTCACAAAAACGTTTATTTCTTTACAAATTGAACCTTAGATTGTGTCACAACAAACTAAATAAACCCTTGAAACAGCCAACAAAACATGAAACAACAACACTTCATCAATATTATAATGAGTATCCTCATAAATGATTTCAAGATAACTTTCAACACTTTCTTACAAAAACATTTTTACGTCTGCCGTAACGATTTTCAGATTTTTTTCATGTGAATATTTTAACATTGAACATGTTAACTGAACAGTCAATCCCTTCATTGTTGCT
>NW_027466099.1:17500-25000 GCF_046127955.1 Nelusetta ayraudi | reverse complement strand
AAGCTTCTCGACACTTTCACGTTTCAAAAAATGGTTCATTCCTCGAGGCTTCAATGACACAGTGCTCGAGGAGGTCATCTAGTGCTCAATAAAATGAAGTGCAATGGAAACGTGTTCATTGTTTCATAGGTTGTTTGGGATTTGATTCGCCATGCATTCTTGTTGGACAACACTACATGCTTGTATGGTTCAATGCTGACACAATAAAATAAAAATGAAAAATAAAGACAATGTCTCTTTTTTGGCACGACTGATTGTAGTACACTATAGCTCTTATACTTAGCCTGACAGTTTGTGCAATGAATTATATTATATCCTAAAACAAGACTAAATAGCCCATAGTTTCAAAATATGTTCAATAGTAAGTGTTCAGTGGGTCAGATGTCAAATGTGATCTATTTAAAATGTAGAATAGATGAGCTAAATAACACATATATAATACACATTGATGGGAATTGAACCGTCGCCTTAGTCTTGCAAGTCCAAGATTGTCATAATGTACCACAAACCCAAATCACACTCCCTTTTTTCATCGAAGCTGTTTGAGTAGCGTTAGCACACCGTGATTCCTCATCAACTACAGGCCTACACTTCAAATAATTATGAGAAAAATCCAACGTAAAGAGAGCACTTCCATTAGGAAATAGTCAACATGAAATTTCGTCTTCTACTGACACCTGCTGGTCAAATTGAATAGTTGCAAATATTGTGAACAAGTCAACAACAAGTGAACAACATCTAATTCTAATCCTAAACAATATGGCCATTCGAAGTGAAGTATTAAGACAATTAATCAGGTTTGTACTGCTTGATTGAACACATTCATCCCGTTCCAGTGCACTAAAACCCACTTCCCTTCAGGACCGTGTCAGCGAAGCCAAAACTTCCTTGATTGACGCTGTTTCCCAGCATGCAATGCGAGCTAGCGATTCACAATACTATTTCATCACAAACATGGATGTAAAAAAGAAAAAGGGAAAAAGGGAAAAATGAAACTTCAGGAACACCAACCATTGCAATACAAGCAGAACTGGGCCGAAGTTTTATATTATGTACACCATAATACAGCCTTCTGGTGGACAAGCCATACTATTTAACCCGTGTCCTCCTATGGCACTTCCGTGGGCGGAAGCACATGGAAGAGGTCACGTGCTGGTTGTGCGTCACCCCTCGGGGCCCTTGCAGGTGGTCTGCATTGCGTCTGATTCAGGTGAGTAAGTTTGCTGGCGAAAATAATGCACTACATGTGTATGTCACACTTTTCTTTTGTTTTGTATGAGCATTTAAAAAACAACAACAACATACTAATAATATGGATATTGACCATGTATGTTTTGGAGTTCAATGACAGAGGTTAATTAATATATATATATATATATGTATATATATAGTCAGCTGCTTTCGGTTGAGATATTAAATCTATTGTGATATGGAACGATAGTTCATAATGTACGTGTTACTTGCTTTGCAGATAAGCTGTACCCTATTTCTTGTGCTCCTGGTTATTTTAAAAGGCAGACAAGAACGTTGTTTGCTGTTGGAGGGCTACAACAACACTTTGATGCTACGCTTTGTGCTGTCGCTACGGACCCCAAACTCTCGTTCTTGTTGGATTCGGGTTCTGCGCAGACTGGTGGGAGAGTTTGTGTACAGGTTTTGCAAAGGAACGGTGTCTTCAGTTATACACACGCTCATTAAAGTGCCGACCGTGGAGGAAGCTGGTGCCACTGCACGCCGTTTCCAGCAGAATAACAGCGAAATTACCAAAATAAAAAATCAGGAAAACATGTCTTTGCTGTGCTTTTATTTACAAAGTTAAAATTCTTCTAACTTATAAAAAATGTGAACGAAAAGGTAGAAATATAAATACGAAGGAATACGTATTTGTTCAGGGGTGCGCAAAGCCGGAGCCCTGCATTTGCTGCGCTACCCTTTTTGAAAAGGTCTCCGTTGCGCGTTATTTTAATATGTCCATCTCTTTTAAAAGAGAAAGCATCGCCCCGGTCTCATCCTCTCTCCAAATGTCAACATTCTTATTCGCGTTTGCCAGGTTGTTTCGCGCCGTCTGTTTTGTTAGACGACGTAGTTGTGCGGTCATGAGTTGCGAGAGCGAGGCGTGGCGCATGCGCACTCGCATTGTCCAGTTAATAGTCCGATTAAGGCGTATACATGGCAGAGAAATTCGAATTCCAATCGCATTATCTGGGTGTCTCAATCGGAGTTCTCCGATTCCAATCGGAGTTCTTAAACTCCAATCATAATCGGAGTAAGGTGTTTACACGCACGTGAGTTCTCCGATCATAATCGGACTAAGGCAATAATTCGATTTTCTCTAGTGCCATGTAAACGCACTGAATGTAGTGGTTCAGACCAGACGCGAACAGGCGCGCGGCTCGTGCCATTCATTTCAATGGAAGTGGAAGCGCCGCGAAGCGGAGCGCCGACGAATTTCGCGAGCGAGGCTCCAACTAGTTCACACCAGACGCGAACAGCTCCGCGACGGTCGACAAGCGCTTCTGCTCAGCTGCAGTCTTTTTTTCACTCCCACTTGAGCTTCTTTTTTTTTTTTTCGCCCCCCCTCGCCCCGTAGCCAGCCTGCTCCGTAGCTTACTTTCGTGTGTGTGCGTGTGTGTGTGTGTGTGTGTGTGTGTGTGTGTGTGTGTGTGTGTGTGAATAAATAGAAACACACACTCAGGTGTCCATCTCAAGACAAGACCTCTTTCATAATGATCATTGACCGGCATCTCTAGGATCAAACAGACGTATTTTGATCAAGTCTTCCTCTGTGTGTGTGTGTGTGTGTGTGTGTGTGTGTGTGTGTGTGTGTGTGTGTGTGTGTTTAATCTCTCTCGCACTCTGATACAATGTACTGACAAATATAACATACAAATATGATATATGATCGAATTTATCATTCGGTTTTTATTTTTGAAATTAGTTTATTTTGAAAATTCACCGGATTTTCTCGTTTTTATTGAGCGACTTCCTGTACTATTGACGAGGATCGCTCGCGGCTCGCGCACGAAATAGAGCAGACGCCGAAACAACAAATGCATGCCGCGAGCCGCGCAACCACCACATTGATTAACGTGGGCGCCGAATGGAAGCGCTCGGCGGCGCTTCGCTTCCACGTCCAGTGAACTGACGTTAAATGCATGGCGCGATCCGCGAGGGGAGCCGCGCTCCTGTTCGCGTCTGGTGTGAACTACTACATTGATTAACATGGGCGCCGAATGGAAGCGCTCGGCGCTTCATGGCGCTTCCCCGTCCAGTGTGAACCGGGCGTTACGTTGCTCGGAAAAATGTGTCGCCTGAGCCTCCGCCCCCTCTATGCCCATTGGCGGAGGGAGGGCTCATTGTAAAAAAAAAAAAAAAAAATTGGTGTTCCTTCGGCGCGCCTGGGAAACTCTGAAATTATGAATAACTTAAGCTCGTTTTTGTCCCATTTGCCTGCATCAGCCCGTCATGATATTGTTAAATTAATTGAGAGCCACCCACGATTGTTTTCTGACCACCCCCGCCGTACGTCAGTTTTGCACCATGACATAGAAGTAGAGGGACATGCCACAACTAAGCAAGCACGCACACAGAGTCAATTCTGGAACGTTAAAAAAGAAGCTTTGGCTCTCCTTCTGACAGTGCTCATCTTGATGTTAATTTGTGGTCAGGTTTTTACAGACTATAATGCCCTCGTAGATGCGGTGGTTTCCGCTCCTGCAAGACTTCAATCTCCAGATTTGCCACAGGAAGGGGGGTTGATAATGTGTTGGCAGATGCATTATCATGTGGACTAGCTGCGGAATTCTTATTTCGGGGGAACTGAGCTGTTTTTCTTGTTTAGTTTTGTTTGTAGGTATGTTAATAGGGTTTAGTTCTTAAGAGAGGGGATGTTATGACCCACAGGTGGGTCTAGGTGCCTCTATCTTTGTGTCTGTGTGTGTGTGTGAGAGAGTGGATGACGCCTTGCAGGTGCGGTCCTGGATGTCGGCTGCTGATTGGACGCGCCACGGCTGAGAAGGAGGAGCAGTCGAGCCAGCCTGACGGTCATCCCTCCTCCGCTCCCAACTCTGCAGTTAGTCACTTCTGAAATGGTGTTAGAGCACGCAGCCGTAGGGGTGGGCTGCCATTTTCTTTGTCCCCTCTTTTCTCCTGTTTATTAAGTATGTAGGGAGGTTAGCCTTTCTGTATTTGGGTTCTCTTTCTTTCTTTAGTTAGTTCTTAAGGCGAGCTAGTTGGAGTTTGGTTTATTATTTTGGCCTGGGCCCACCCTGAAGCCTTTGCTGCCCACCGGTTAAGTTGTTTTGTTTATTTCATTTACTGATTAATAAAATGTTTTTTGTTGAAACTGCCAACTGCAGTGAAAAAATTAATGAGGCTTGGGAGTGGGGGAAGGTGTCCCACACGTTGCGTCTCGGTCCCCCTAGACGGGACGTAACACAGAGTTTTCGCCGTGACAGCAGGTTGAGCTCCTACCGTGTTACAGGTGACGTCGTCACGTTAGCCTGTTCCATCCCTGCTAAATTCTTTAAAGAACTACCGTAAGTAAACTTTTAAATTATAATACGCTCTACACTAATTGTAATTTCCTGCCCGTGGTTCTATATTGCAACAGTTGACGGCTCATATCAGCAGATAAGCAGCAACAATCTGGGCATTGCGGGTGATTCATAAATATGTAATTTCTTATTAATTAACCCATAAGTGTTGTACACCAGTGTGACACCAATTGCTTGTTGCTGACAGCAGTGAAGAAATGACACTCTAGTGGTTCTGCACATTAGTATAAATAGAGTGATTCTCTATCATTACATCACAGGACGGCGGCACTCTGACAGATTCCATGAACCTGGACACTGATGATCCAGACTCCGGTCCAGATGACACAACAGGCCACAGTGGAAACGGGTCAGAGCATGGACTGGCTGCTGAAAGGATACAGGTAGGTGGCGCTGTCATCCCAAGTTGTGTGGTGTGGAGGATCAGGGCCAAAGTTCCAGATGCTCACAGATGTGACTGTGGATTCAGGAGGAGTGTTTGAAGGCTGGACTCCCAACAGTGATTGGCTGCTGAGGACCTCTCAATCACAATCAGGTTTTTTAGTGGCTGTGAGATTGAAAGTGAGTGAACATCATTAAATAAAGAGATCCTGCAGGGTCCCAATTTGACAAGTACACTGCTAGGTGTGCTGCTTCGTTTTCGCCAAGGCCCTGTAGCATTCATGACTGACATTGAGGGAACGTTTCATCAAGTAAGAGTTTCCAACCAGGATGTAAACTTCTTACGCTTCCTCTGGTGGCCAGATGGGGACATTACAAAGGACCTACAAGAGCACAGGATGCTGGTCCACATCTTTGGGGCAGTGTCATCCCCAAGCTGTGCTTCATTCGCCCTGCTGAAAGCAGCTGACGACAATCAGCATGACTTCCCAGACGAGGTTATAAACACTGTTGGTCAAAATTTCTACGTGGATGATTGTCTAAAGGCCGTCAGCACGGCGGAACAAGCAATACATCTGTACCAGCAGCTAACAGACCTGTGCGGTAGAGGTGGATTTAAGCTCAATAAGTGGGTGAGCAAGCATCGCTCGGTGCTGGCCGCCATTCCTGAAGAGCAGAGAGCTAAAGAGGTAAAAACACTTAACCTTGACAGAGACCAGCTCCCTATGGAGAGGGCCCTTGGAGCTCAGTGGGATGTACAGCAAGATACATTCACATTCAGCATCAGAACAAAGCTGGGATGGGATGAGGAAATCCCTCAGGTCATGGTACATCCCATATATAGTTTTTCAAGCGCCAAACTACAACAAAGGAACTCATCTATAACAAATCTACAACCTTGTTTTAATTCTGATTAATAAACTAAAGCTTATTCGATTATCATTATGTTGTTTTTTTTAAACGCTCATACAAAACAAAAAAAGTGGAGGGAGAGTAGTCTGAATCGGGTTCTGGAGCATTGCTCTACCTCATCCATCGCACTCATGAGCGTCACATCCACTTGTAGTGCATCATTTCCGCCAGCAAGCTTCTCCTGTTAGACCTTCCCCGAGGTGGTTGGTGGGGTGACGAGCACCCAGCACGTGACCTCTACGACGAGTTTCTACCCACGGAAGTGCCATAGGAAGACACGGATTAAATAGTATGGCTTGTCCACCAGAAGGCTGTATTATGGTGTACATAATATAAAACTTCGGCCCAGTTCTGCTTGTATTGCAATGGTTGGTGTTCCTGAAGTTTCATTTTTCGTCCCTTTTTATTTTTTACATCCATGTTTGTGATGAAATAGTATTGTGAATCGCTAGCTCGCATTGCATGCTGGGACACAACGTCACTCAAGGAAGTTTTGGCTTCGCTGACACGGTCCTGAAGGGAAGTGGGTTTTAGTGCACTGGAACGGGATGAATGTGTTCAATCAAGCAGTACAAACCTGATTAATTGTCTTAATACTTGACTTGGAATGGCCATATTGTTTAGGATTAGAATTAGATGACAACTTGTTCACAATATTTGCAACTATTCAATTTGACCAGCAGGTGTCAGTAGAAGACGAAATTTCATGTTGACTATTTCCTAATGGAAGTGCTCTCTTTACGTTGGATTTTTCTCATAATTATTTGAAGTGTAGGCCTGTATCTGCACACAATTTGGAATTCGTCCCAGCGCCCTGAGCTGTAAATTTGGACGGTGTAAAATGAAAATGGCCATCTGCAGCAGAATGAAAGTGAGATTGCATTGTCCAGGTAGGAGGACAGCAGTCAGTCATGTTTCACCTCCAGTCAACACGCAGTGGTTCACATGAAGGTCCAAGAGGCCTACAGACCTACACTGAGTCTGGACGTGGCAGTACAGTTGGATCATTGTCTTTGTTGTGTTGTTTGGTCATTGTGATCCAATGTAATGTGAGAGAAGGACGAGTGCAGTTATATTGGAGTGAGTTATTTAGAGTGTAATAGAAGTTATAATGCAGAGTCTGTTTTTATGAAATGTTCTATCACCTGGCATCCATCCATCCATCCATCCATCCATCCATCTTCTACTGCCGTATCTGGAGTCAGGTCTCGGGGGCAGCAGCCTCAGCAGAGACCCCCAGACTTCCCTGGACCCAGTCACCTCCTCCAGCTCCTCCAGTGGGACCCCAAGGCTTCCCGGTCCAGCCCAGAGACCTGGTCAGCACCACTCTGACTCCCTGAGTCCCTGCTGCTCAGGTGAGGCTTCAAAGATCTGGCTGCACCTGATTGGACGGTCGTGGAGGATCTCCTTGGTCTTCTTGGTCTTCTTGGTCTCCAGCTGTTTGACCTCATGCTCTCTGTTGACCTCCTCACTCAGTCCCTCAGTGATGTAGAGCTCAGTGTAGATGCTGTTGAGGAGAGTTTGACTTCCTGCTTCTTCACCTTCAGTCACACGTTCACATTTCCTCTCCAGACTGATCTTCTGCTGCTGTAGAAGCTCCTGCAGACCACCAACCTCTGGAGCTGAGAGAAGGTTGGAGAAGAAAACATCA
>NW_027466099.1:0-12500 GCF_046127955.1 Nelusetta ayraudi | reverse complement strand
ATCATGTTGATTTAGCTCTTGTTGAGAGAGATGTGTTTCCTGTAGATCAGGCATGGCCAAACTACGGCGTGTCTCTGCCCGGCCCGCGTGAAGGCAGTCAAAAATCTAACCTAACTTAGAAATTACACTTGAACCTGCAATGAGGATTTTAGTCGTTCTAAATGAGTCCAACGTTAGAAAAAAAGGAGCGACCCGGACTTCCCACAGTCTCTTTTCTATTAACATGGGAATTCAATTTTAATAATTTGTCAACTAAAAACACCGGTCATACTAGAACATCCCTACCAGCTTTCTTCCCTGTATTCTCTGAATTTAATCAAAGAATCTTTGAAACTCTTGTAGCTTTTCTCTGGCTCGTGTCGCTGCTGATGCGTAGCCCCTCCAGGATCCCTCCTTGCACTGCCACTCCGTCGTAGTGCGGGGCACCGAGTGCCGCAGGCCCCTCCGCACCCGTCGCCACCGCCGTCTTCTCCGCCAGGCCGCGTGTCGCCAATTCCTCCTTTACCTCCTCTGCGCTGTTGTAGGTTCGAGTTCCCGTATCCCAGTGGGTCTTCATCTTGGTGAATGGCGTCTGGAAGCGGATGCCCTTCTCCTTCAGGATTCTTTTAGCAGTGTTGTACTCCTTTCTCTTTTGGACCATCTCTGTCGCGTAATCGTGATGGAATGACGGTACTTTATTCCCCAGTTCTATATTCTTTGTCCATAGCTCTCTCAGGACCCTCTCTTTGGTAGTAAATTCCAGAAAGTTAACAATGATGGGTCTCGGTTGGGCACCGTCCGCTGGTTTCTGTGCAAATGAGCGGTGTGCTCTCTGAATTTGGAAATTAAAATCTGCTGGCAGGTGCAGTTCGCTTTTCAGCAGGTCTTCCACAAACTTGGCCACAGATTCTCCCTCCTCTCCTTCAGTGACTCCATAGATACGTAGGTTGTTTCTCCTCGGCCTGGACTCCAGGTCAGTTAACTTGTCCTGAAGAGCTTTTTGTTCTCTCAGTGATATGACTAGAGCGTCATTAGCTTCCTGTGCCCAACGTTCTAGCTTTTCAATCCGCGACTCAGCCTCGTTGATCTTGCCGGTCTGGAGCTCCTGTTCGGCGACGACTTTCGCAAGTTGTTGATTTATTTCGTCTTTGAAGTCGTCCAAGTCTTTTTCCACGTCGTTCCTCAGTGTTTCTCCAAACGTGCGAAGGACTTCTTTTGATTCCGTTTTTAAATCCCGTATCTCCTTGCTAATAATTTCTATGTCCAAGCCCTTTTTCGCGTCGTTAGTCACGAGGAGTTCGTTTCGCCATCTCTCTCTGTTTCAGAGCAAGCTGGTAGTTCCGCCATATTGTCTGTTACCGTGTTTCTGTTTTGGTTGAATGGAGTTTTCCTTCCCATTCCAACGTTCCCCTGATCACTTTGTAGTTAATATGATATCTGCCAATAGTTATTCAAGTTTTCGGGGAGTTTTTACCCTAGACGGTCGAGAGCCCTGGTGTCGCGCAGTCTACCGCTTTATGGCCAAACCAGAAGTCCCTTCCCTCTAGCCTTTTCAAGGGGGAGGTGGCTAGACTCGGCTCTTGTGGGACGAGAAGCAGAAGGCGTGTCCGATCGGGGGGGAAGATGAGATGACATTTTTGTGGGTCAACACAAACTCATCTGCGAGGACAGCAGCCTTGGACAATGACAACACTTTCTGTTCATTCAAGAACATTACCACCTTCTCTGGCAAAGAGTCTTTAAAATCTTCTAAAAGAACGAGCTCACGGAGTGACTCAAAGTCATTTTTGACATCATTAGCTGCACACCATTTATCAAAGAGGTTGCTTTTCTCCCATGCAAACTCGACAAAGGTTTGACCACTAGATTTTCTATGGTTCCTATTTTTGCCAGTAGGGCTCAGGAACAAGCTCATAAGCAGGAAAAATTGCTTCCTTTACAACATCATATTGCAGGCTGTCTTCTAAGAAAAGAGCAGACACCAACTCCTGTGCTTTTCCCACCCGCTTGCATTGGAGAAGGACAGGCCACATGTCTCTTGGCCAGTTGAGTGGCGAAGCTATTCGCTCCAAGGCACTGAAGTATGAATCAACTTCTGCCTCATGAAATGCTGGCACCAGAAAAATGTTTTTACTGGGGCTGGGCAACGATTAAAAATTTTAATCGCAATTAATCGCATGATTTACCTCATCAATCACGATTAATCACGTTGTATACGCAAAAGCCAATAATGAATTTAAAAGAAGTCTTTCATACACTTTAATTTAAATGTTCTGCCATATAAACGAAAGCACCATAACATTTATCGTCCAAACACTTAACATCAGCACTTTACACAGAAACATTTTTAATGTAAATCTAAAGTTTAAAAAAATGCAAATACAAAATTAAAACTTATTGCCAATGCCAGGGCATTACTGTTATCCTGTTCCTTATGAAAAATAAAAAAAATCTACCTACAAAATCCTGAGCCACAGTAATAACAGGCAATTTCTGTGGTAACAGCAGAAACATTTTTCTTTTATCAGGGAGCAGCATAACCAGTCTGCGTTCCCTTGCAAATGTCCCAGTTAGAAAGGGTGAGGCACAAAAACGTTCACTTTTGGGTTTTTCTTCACAGGGGACTAGAATGTAAAGTCCACATTTATACTGGAGTTCCTTTGGAGAATCTCACTCAACTCAGTGCAGTTTGTCAGTTCCTGGAACTTGACGGCCAGTTATTTTAAATGTACTGCCATATGAATTAAAGTGCCATAACATTTACTGTGCAAACACACTTTTAACATCAGCATTTTTGAACAATTAGCAGCTAAGAAAAAAAAAATAGTGTAAATTTAAACTCAACTTAAACAATGTTATCAAAGCAATACAAAATTAAAGCTGTAAGCAGCGTTTGCGGGACTGAGCCCACCTGGCTACTGCCTGCCGTGACGTCCGCCACCTGGCCACGAGCCCCCGACACCTGCCGACGCTTCCCAACGCCTGGCGTTTCCGCCCGAAACCCGCCGATGCCCCATTACTGACGCCGACGCCTGCTGATGACACATCAAGCACTGACTTGACATTACTGACTTGACATTTAGAAACATTTGATTTCTAAATGTGATTGATCACTGTATCATTTTGGAGATAATAAGCCTTAAAGTTGGCTTTTTGTTTTGTTTTGCGACAGCTCCAATATTCCATTTTTACTGTACAATAACATCAAATTGCTCCATAAGCTCTGTCAATGGTTGGTACAGTTGACCTCAGGACAACCTTGAATATATTTTCATTCATTATAAGGCATATTTAATGTACCATTTTGGAGATATTAAGCCTCAAAGTTGTTGTTTTCCTTTTTTTTTTTGCTTTTCAAACAGGCAAAAAGGGCCCAGTACTCAATTTTTTACTGTACAGTAACATTGCTTTGCTCCATAATTTCTGTCAGTGGTTGGTACAGTTGACCTGAGGAATACCCTGACTATATCCTCAGTCATTATCAAGCATATGTACAGTATCATTTTGGAGATATTAAGCCTTAAAGTTGGCTTTTTTTCTTTTTTTTTTTGCGACAGCTCCAATATTCCATTTTTACTGTACAATAACATCAAATTGCTCCATAAGCTCTGGCAATGGTTGGTACAGTTGACCTTAGGACAACCTTGAATATATCTTCTCTTAATATTCTTGAATATTCTCACTTAATGTACCAGCTCCTTCCTGTAGATATGATATGTACAGTTAGTTATGCTTTGTTTGACGCAAGTGTTATATTATATATGTACCGGTACTTCTTGTTAATTTGAAATAAATACTAACAAACATAATGTCAAAACAAAAACTGAACAAGTCAAACAGGAGCAGATCAGAAAACAAGGAGGCTTTGTACTAAAATATGAATAAAATATAAACAGGGAGTTGTCTAATGTCGTCAAGGAAGCCAACATTACATTACCTGATGATCAGCATGTTGACTCAGGAAATCCTCAGGCTCCTGCTGCGACATTTCATGTGGGGCGACGGTTGTGACTTCACTGCTGGTCCCGTGAGAAACTCAAATCGGTTCTTCACGTTTGTGTTGCGTGGCATGGGTTAGGACATTGAGAGGCATTATAGTGTGGTTGTGTGCACCAAATCGGACTCGGCTTCTAGCTCGATAGCCGTGCATAATTTATGCAAACGCAATGCTCTGTTTATGTGAACTCACGGAGTCCGACTCCGTGCACGTGCACGTGCTCATCTCGACTCGATGGATTTATGAGCTTGATGACAAGTGTCACAAGTGTGTATTTTGTATTGGATTGATGTACTGCAATTCTAGTCATGTGAACAAGCAATTATCATTCCTAGTTATATGTGGCATGACGAAATACTGTACTACCAAGTTTGTATTGCAGTATCTTCAGTTTATGGGGTAGAGGGTGCTCAAATTGGATTGATTGAAGATGTAGTTTAGGTACAATTTGCTTGTTTTTATCAAAATTTAAGTTGATTGCAGTTCAAGGTGGCACAATCCTATCAGATGTTGTCATTTTGTCACGAAGAACACTGGTATTTGATGATTATTACCATAAGTACCACCATGTTGCAGGCATTGTGGTTACAAGTTTCACTCCAATTTTGATTGTTGTCTGTATGACTAGCAATCCGTTGAGCTGTCTAGGGTTATCATTCAGATAAGGTGTCACAACTTTTAATTGCATGGGAACTTTGGGATCCATGGCAGATGGGCATTGTAAAAAAACGGATCTTGAGTCGGAAGGCTAGCTTGTCCTAATTGTGACCTTAATATGATGATTTTTTTTCCCTGCCAGAATGTTGAGAAATTAAATGGACATCCAAACCGGGGCCAATAATGGATGAGCTGGATGATGTCACAGTATCAGTTTTAAATGGTATGTCATGTGTAGGTATGAAAAAATTTCCATTACTGTGATTTGTCCGCTAAGTAATTAAAATAACTGTATGCTGACACTGATTTCAAAAAGAAGTATTTTACAAATTTGAGACAAAATGTCTAAACTGAATTGCATTTACAATTAATTCTGATAACAGAAATTGGCACAAAACAAACTTGGTTTGACTTGTCAAGTTGAATTAAATTCATCAGTTAAAAAATGTGGGTTTGTTAATGATTGGACTGTCTTTATAGCTGCCAACATCGATGAAGTCTTGCTCCACACCCTCCGTCGTGATGATTTGAGAGACCTTTTTCCTGGACCAGAACACTTTCTCAGGAGGAAACGGATTTTGGCCCTTATTAGTGTAGATGTGATTGGTTACCTACTTTGCTCTGAAAACATCTAGCATAACACTTTTTTTTTCTTTTTTCCTAATTGGGTCTATTGTTTCTCTCTTGTTCATAATGTTTTGGATCTGGTTTCCTCTCGGCTGAGAATTCCACCGTACCAGACAAGGCTGCCCCGGATGAAGCCAGGAACTGTCTTCACCAGGAGGAACATCTCCAATCTGTCCTCAGACATCCACTCCTTTGGTGAAACGCAGCCCAAAGAGGACCCTACAGCTTCCTGCTCCTCCACAATATGTTGTCTATACAAGACATGGGCAAACCCCGGCCCGCTGCGTGTCTCTGTCCGGCCCGCGTGAAGCCAGTCATAACCCCCCAACACCGCACCCCCCAACGAAACTTTGTCGGCACGTAACTTTGCCGAGTTAGCGTAGCGCGATAGCGACAGCGTGCTTCCCCCCCGTCAACGAGGTGTAGGTACAGAATTAGTCCGGGTGCAGAATCGTTCCCGGCGGAAGTGACTGCCGATACGGCAACTCCATTGGGACATACCTCTACATCGCGTTCGAACGTGATATATGGATAGATCGCGGTACGTTAATAGAGTTGCCGTATGTGACGTAATTGGCAGTCGCCTCTGTCCAGTGGGCGAATGCCAACAACGTCACATACGGCAACTCTATTAGGACAAACTACATCGGTTGATTAAGGTTATCTTTTTTTTTCTGTCAATCCCTGGCGTATTTACAGTACTTTGTATTATGTTGTATACACGGAATTCTCTCTCTCTCTCTCTCTCTCTCTCTCTCTCTCTCTCTCTCTTTCTCTCTCTCTCTCTCTTTACACATGTATACATATATATATATATACATATATATATAAATATATATATATATATATATATATATATATATATACATATATATATATATATATATATATATATATATATATATATATACATACATACACAAATGTATGTATTCAACACACACTATCTATGTATCTATATATCTATCTATCTATCACCCACGAAATAGCGTTTTGACCGCGATCTATCCATATATCATGTTCGACCGCGATGTAGAGGTATGTCCCAATGGAGTTGCCGTATCGGGCAGTCCCTACGCCCAGAACGATTCTGCACCCGGACTAAATCTGTACCTACCTACAACCCCCCCTTCCGTGGCCCGCCGACTTGATGCAGGTCTGTCATGTGGCCCGTTGCTAAAAAAAGTTTGCCCACCCTCTATACAGACAGTGAGTTGGAGCAAGCTCGTAAGCACTACTTCCAGATGGCCCGCACTGCCAGTGAGGGGAAATGTGTCATGTTCAAAGAGCTGAGATGCAGGCGTTCTAGAAATTATTTAATTATTTTTTTTGGGGGGGAGTGGGCGTAGGGGGGGTGGATGCTTTGTCTCATTTTGAGAAAAAAAAAGCTAATATTGTGAACATTTCAATTAAGTAGGTCTGGTTTTAAGATCTTTTCATTCAAATTAAGAAAGAAGCAAACGTGAAAAAAGAATTGAGAAGCTAGTATCAAGTTTATTTGACTTAGTACAGTCTTTGGAATGAGTGCTTTACTGTTTATTTCAAGAGTTTTTCCATTCTTCAAATGCCTAGATATATCGTCTTATTTTAAGAAATCTTACCAAGTCTAAATATCTTACTGCATTGGCAGATAATTTGACTTGTTTCTAGCCTGTTCTTTCTCAAATTAAGTATTTATTTCTTAGATATATTTTGCAGTGTGTGGACACCGAGGGGAGCTCTAGAATTGTCTCATTCAACCGACCAACGAGCCAATCAGCAGCGGCGTCACAGGCCCTCCTCCTTCTTTGTTCTCTCTCTCACTTTGACTTCGGCACTGGACAGCCAGGTTTGTGGAGGGAAGGTTGGAACAAGGTAAGGATGGGGTACCCCATACATTCATGTACGTAGAGTCACTAAGTCTTAAACTCACCAGGTTTGTATCGCTTATCGTTAACCCTAATGCCATACAAGTCTATGAGGGTCAAAGGTCAACTTTGTCCTAGGGACATGGGGCCACTTTCAGGCTCATCAGGATCCTCCTGGACACACCCACGCCAAATTTGGGGCTTCTAGCCCATGAGGAACCCCAAAACCCTCACTCTAATTCCAGCCTTATCGCTAAACCCTAATGCAGTGCAAGTCTATGAAGGTCAAAGCTCAACTTTGTCCGAGAGACATCAAGTGTTTTTTTCATGAATCATTCATAAATGTTAAGAGTTTGCTTAGTGGAGAATTCACAATAAAAATACATTGACACTGTCAAGATAGACTCAAGCACTATTATTGAACTATACTGCATTTTTAGAGTGATGTGAAGCTTTTGACAAGCGCTGCGCAAAGGAGGCCCATTTGTTTTTGTTTTTTTGAAGTGGGCCCAAAATTCCTGGCGGCGCCCCTGAGCGGGCATCTCCAGCACTAAGGCAGTGGAGCTGCCGGCCACTAGAGAAGAATTAACCAGTCCATTGAAACCATTTGTTTGGTCTAGTGAGTGGCAACAGTCCTTTGAGGATCTTAAGTGCCTTCTCAGCTGTAACCCTGTTGTGTCTTCTCCAAATTTTTCCTCATTGGCTAGAAGCCCCAAATCTAGCGTGGGCGCTTCTTGGGGGGCTCCTGATGAAAGAGCAAGTGGCCCCATGTCTCTAGGACAAAGTTGAAAATTCACCCCATAGACTTGCATTGAATTAGGGTTCACAATAAGGCTGAAACTAGGGTTAGGGTTAGGGTTAGCTGAAATTAGGGTTAGGGTTTCGGGGTTCCTCAAGGACTAGAAGCCCCAAATTTGGCGTGGGTGCTTCTTGGGGGCTCCTGATGAAAAAGCAAGTGGCCCCATGTCTCTAGGACAAAGTTGAAAATTCACCCCATAGACTTGCATTGAATTAGGGTTAACAATAAGGCTGAAACTAGGGTTAGGGTTAGGGTTAGCTGAAACTAGGGTTAGGGTTAGGGTTAGGGTTAGCTGAAATTAGGGTTAGGGTTTCGGGGTTCCTCAAGTACTAGAAGCCCCAAATTTGGCGTGGGCGCTTCTTGGGGGCTCCTGATGAAAAAGCAAGTGGCCCCATATCTGTAGGACAAAGTTGAGATTTCACCCCATAGACTTGTATGGCATTAGGGTTAGGGTCCAAGAGTACACATACACATTTTCTTTTGCTTTATTGATTTAAGCTCATCGTCTCCAGCTGCAAAGGTACAGAAAGCTTTCTGTGTTTTGATGTCGTGTGTGAGAAAACATCACTTTTTTCTGTAAACTTGTGTTATCATTGTCCTTCATTGAAAATGACACAATCTTTCATTTCATTGTTCAGATGCCGAACACCAAGGCATTCCGTCGCTCTCTGGCCATGAAACGACGCCTGGAGCAAAAACGGGATTGGATACCTTTTCCACCTCGGAAGGACTTTGAACGTCGTGAGTACTTCCACGTTCATGATTTCATGTTCTGCCTGTGTTGTTATGTTGTATTCCAAATAAATCTTACAAAAACATATTTAGATTTTTCTTTTTTGTCAATTTACACAGGGCGCGGTACTGGTCAGCGACCTGGGTGCGAAGATGGCCCGTTTTGCTCCTGACTGACAAAACAGTGCAAGTTCGTTCTTAAGGCCCAGCAACCAGACAAGAAGGTATGGGTCGTGATTTTGTCAAGCCACGAGTTTCTTTATGTTTTTGTTCTGGGGGTGGGAGACTCACATCTCTGTCCACTTGTGGATGGTTTTGTGTTCTTGCCCCGGGCAACAACCTTGAACACGGGCTTGTAACAGACTCCGCCCAGGATTTTGCTGCGCTACTGGCAACTGTGTTGGACCGCTGGCCCAAGGTTTGTTTATCTGCTGTGACAAACAAATTTGAACACATGAATGTCATCGCCACTTTGTTTTATCAATATCAAGTAATTCCATGATCCATAGTTCAATAACAAGAATATTCATGAATTTATTTTGCATTTTTATGTTTGTTTGGGTTTTTTTTTTTTATACAACTATTTTGTAGGTGTTTGTGCTTGACTTTCCACCTCGCCTGACTGTCAAGCCAGAACTACAAACAGCGCTACGTCAAGTATATCATCGTGTTGCTGCACGCATGGGTGTGTAAAATACATATTTTTGTTGTATTTTTTTCTCTTCAGTGACACTGTGCTAACAGATATTTCTTAGAATTGTGTGATTACATAATTGATTATGTGACCCTTCTTCCAGGTTTAACATTTGTGTATATGGCCGATCACCTCCCCCTTCGTCAGCTGTACATGGTGGTGTTATGATGGTGTAAATTTTGCCTTCTTCAGCCTTACTTGCTCTTCATTTGATATGACAAATATGTGTTAACATGTTGTTTTCTGTTTACGTGCACCTCAGGACTGATTTTGGTGGAGCGTCTGCATGCTGCATGCTCCATCAGCTCGCACCCCCTTCACCTAGGCCAGGGGTGTTGTGCCACAACCAATCATCGCCCAGGGTGTCTCCCAGAGTGGTTGTGACAGGTCCTGTCCACATGCCAGTGTATGGACCTGCTCCTGAATGGACTCTTGTTGGACAGGAGGTTGAGGTAACCTGTTCATCCCTCTTTTTTTTTTCCCCCCCCAATCGTGTATTTGTCAAACTGTGCAACTTTTTATTTTAAAAATGAACACTTATCCTAAGTTGACTCTGATTTCCTCTCCTCTTTTTTTTATAGACAGTACCAACAGCTGTTGAGACTGCATTTCACACAGACATCCAGTCCAATCCCGTGTGGTTCAGTGAGGCTGTGCTGCTGGACCACATGGAGACCGTCGTGGAGTCATCTGGCAGGGTTTCCCCAGCTGCCACACAATTATTCATACACTTATCAACTAGGGGTGGGTGAAAAAAAAAAAATCAATATTGCAATATATTGTTGTCCTTTCTGTCGCAATAAATAATCGATACACTGACGGCAAATATCAATATTTTTTTCCAAACACCACCTGTCCACCTGTCCCGGGAAAGATAAAATCTCTCCCGCGACACAATTTGTCCCGTTTTTTAGGGAAAATGACAAAACCTCATTTAATTTCCGTCTGTGGTCTAGATAGGGTTGCCAACCCTCCCGTAAAATACGCGATTGTCCCATATTTGGCAACTAAAAAGCCTGTCCCGCAATGAACTGATGGGGGACGCACTTCACTTTGTCCCGTATATTTTGGGGACGCGGTTATTTATTTATTTATTTTGTCTGCATCATTTTTTATTGATTTTCAGAATCGAGGCAGTGAAAGGATTTTTTTCCCTCTCTCATCTTCCCGTCGGTTTGTATATCCCAAGTCCCCAAGTTGAGATAAGACAAGTTGCTACTGACTTTACATTACCAGAAAGCACTGTCCTTGTTGACATGAAAGTTATTAATGTTCATGCACTTTAATATGTTTGCTTGTGCAGTGCACGTTTGTTTGTACATTATACAAAGTTTTGGAATAAATGCAAGATCACAGGCATTTTCCTTTTTATGGGTATTTTTTTCTTTTTCAGTCACATATCGTCTGCAAAATTTCGAAGATATCGAAGATATCGTGTGTCGTGATGTTGTCATTATCGTGGGCCAAATATCGTCACAGTATCGAATCGTGGGTTAGCCGTATCGCCCCAGCCCTATTATCAACACAAGATCACATATGTACAGTACATGTACAGTTTAATTAGTGTGTTACTTTTGTAAGACAGTCAAATCCAGATCCTGAAGTGTTTTCTCTAACAATGGAAGTTCTTCAAAGACGGGGGTTACAACTGTATCAATCTCACCTATTGTAATTAACTAACATGATTTACATGTCGCGGGAAAGGAACCCCCGAGGGCCAAAAGGTATCTCCTTGTGTTTGTTGGATTTGCATTCAGGGACTGTCTCTGCCTTTTGTTTAGAACTTTCCTTTGAAATGTTGTGAGTGTCAGTGCGAGAGAGATGAAGGTCTTGGTGATCTGTTGTTGCTGTGGAAAATTACCCCTGATGACCAAAAGGTTCCTGAGTAGGAAGAGTTGATCTGATTTGAATCTTTTAAATATGCATTTTAGCAGTGTCTCTGTTCTGGGAGGATATTTAAGGGAAGGAACAAGAATCTGAAGTTCTTCTTTTTTCTCTCTCCTTTTCTGGGACCCACTCTCTCTCTCTCTCTCTCTCTTTTTCCTCTTTTTCACTCTCTCTCTCTCTCTCTCTTTCTTTCTTCTTCTTCTTTTTCTTTGACTTCTTGATTTTTTTTTACCATCATTTTTACACAACCGGTCTGTTACATTTTTGCTGCATTTTTACTCTGGACATCGCAATAAACTGGTATGTTATCCATTCCCCTTCAATATTAACTTGTTGAGACTTTTGTTTCTATGTGGAGAGCAATCTGACATCAGATATTGATTTAGTCTTCAGTTATATGGTAAATTCATTCGAGTAATGCTTGTACTCTTTACCTCTGAGTTGAATAGAAAAGACTGAGTGTCATGTTTTTCTAACTATTGAGTTGGAAGATATAAACCTCTGAACATCTCAACCTAGATGTCTGGGCTGTTCTTCTATGTTAAGAAGGTCACTGAATGCTTTGTCTATATCTGCCATCACTGAACTAAGATAGGGATTAATCAGAATCCCAAAGACCTTAGTTATATGGTAAGTTTCACTGGACATTATTCAAACCCTTAACCTCTGAGTTGGTCAGATAAGATTGGGTATCATGTTCAATAACCTCTGAATACTCCAACCCAGACATCAGGCTATTCTTCCATGTTTAATGAACAAACTGAATAGTTTTGTTAATTTATAGAAGCCATCCCTGAACTGAAGACTAATGTCAGATCACGAGAATTTTATTATTATTGAGTCTATATTCTTAATTGTTAATCAAGTCTTTCTCTCAATCAATGTATAAAAGTAAAGTTATTATTATCAAATGGAGTCAGATTAAATTAATTATTATGTATTTTACTTTGAAATTCTCACCTTGACACCGGAACGACGGAATACGTATTGGGGAGATATTACTATTTGTGTCTAGATATTTCCTCCCCTACACTTTGTTTATGAATTAATTTCTTTATGTTCTTCCAGATGTCCAGCCTGAGACGTCGATCAGCACGCATTGCCTCAAAAACCAAAACAAACAAGTGACATGTTGGTATTTGGGATATGTGCATTGTGTGCATCTTTGTGATAGGACAATAAATGCAGTTCTTTAAACGTTACTTTGTGTCCTTGTATTTGCAGGTGTGGGCAACACGTTCAACTGTCCACATGACTGAGTCTGCCTCCAGCAATGTCACA
>NW_027466098.1:18510000-18552781 GCF_046127955.1 Nelusetta ayraudi | reverse complement strand
CCCTAACCCTAACCCTAGCTTCAGCCTTATTTCAATGCACGTCTATGGGGTGAAATTTCAACTTTGTCCTAGAGACATGGGGCCACTTGCTCTTTCATCAGGAGCCCCCAAGAAGCGCCCACAGCAAATTTGGGGCTTCTAGTACTTGAGGAACCCTAACCCTAATCTTAACCCTAACCCTAACCCTAACCCTAGCTTCAGCCTTATTTCAATGCAAGTCTATGGGGTGAAATTTAAACTTTGTCCTAGAGACATGGGGCCACTTGCTCTTTCATCAGGAGCCCCCAAGAAGCGCCCACAGCAAATTTGGGGCTTCTAGTACTTGAGGAACCCTAACCCTAACCTTAACCCTAACCCTAACCCTAACCTAACCCTAGCTTCAGCCTTATTTCAATGCAAGTCTATGGGGTGAAATTTCAACTTTGTCCTAGAGACATGGGGCCACTTGCTCTTTCATCAGGAGCCCCCAAGAAGCGCCCACAGCAAATTTGGGGCTTCTAGTACTTGAGGAACCCTAACCCTAATCTTAACCCTAACCCTAACCCTACCCTAGCTTCAGCCTTATTTCAATGCAAGTCTATGGGGTGAAATTTCAACTTTGTCCTAGAGACATGGGGCCACTTGCTCTTTCATCAGGAGCCCCCAAGAAGCGCCCACAGCAAATTTGGGGCTTCTAGTACTTGAGGAACCCTAACCCTAATCTTAACCCTAACCCTAACCCTAACCCTAGCTTCAGCCTTATTTCAATGCAAGTCTATGGGGTGAAATTTCAACTTTGTCCTAGAGACATGGGGCCACTTGCTCTTTCATCAGGAGCCCCCAAGAAGCGCCCACAGCAAATTTAGGGCTTCTAGTACTTGAGGAACCCTAACCCTAATCTTAACCCTAACCCTAACCCTAACCCTAGCTTCAGCCTTATTTCAATGCAAGTCTATGGGGTGAAATTTCAACTTTGTCCTAGAGACATGGGGCCACTTGCTCTTTCATCAGGAGCCCCCAAGAAGCGCCCACAGCAAATTTGGGGCTTCTAGTACTTGAGGAACCCTAACCCTAATCTTAACCCTAACCCTAACCCTAACCCTAGCTTCAGCCTTATTTCAATGCAAGTCTATGGGGTGAAATTTCAACTTTGTCCTAGAGACATGGGGCCACTTGCTCTTTCATCAGGAGCCCCCAAGAAGCGCCCACAGCAAATTTGGGGCTTCTAGTACTTGAGGAACCCTAACCCTAATCTTAACCCTAACCCTAACCCTAACCCTAGCTTCAGCCTTATTTCAATGCAAGTCTATGGGGTGAAATTTCAACTTTGTCCTAGAGACATGGGGCCACTTGCTCTTTCATCAGGAGCCCCCAAGAAGCGCCCACAGCAAATTTGGGGCTTCTAGTACTTGAGGAACCCTAACCCTAATCTTAACCCTAACCCTAACCCTAACCCTAGCTTCAGCCTTATTTCAATGCAAGTCTATGGGGTGAAATTTCAACTTTGTCCTAGAGACATGGGGCCACTTGCTCTTTCATCAGGAGCCCCCAAGAAGCGCCCACAGCAAATTTGGGGCTTCTAGTACTTGAGGAACCCTAACCCTAACCTTAACCTAACCCTAACCCTAACCCTAACCCTAGCTTCAGCCTTATTTCAATGCAAGTCTATGGGGTGAAATTTCAACTTTGTCCTAGAGACATGGGGCCACTTGCTCTTTCATCAGGAGCCCCCAAGAAGCGCCCACAGCAAATTTGGGGCTTCTAGTACTTGAGGAACCCTAACCCTAACCTTAACCCTAACCCTAACCCTAACCCTAGCTTCAGCCTTATTTCAATGCAAGTCTATGGGGTGAAATTTCAACTTTGTCCTAGAGACATGGGGCCACTTGCTCTTTCATCAGGAGCCCCCAAGAAGCGCCCACAGCAAATTTGGGGCTTCTAGTACTTGAGGAACCCTAACCCTAATCTTAACCCTAACCCTAACCCTAACCCTAGCTTCAGCCTTATTTCAATGCAAGTCTATGGGGTGAAATTTCAACTTTGTCCTAGAGACATGGGGCCACTTGCTCTTTCATCAGGAGCCCCCAAGAAGCGCCCACAGCAAATTTGGGGCTTCTAGTACTTGAGGAACCCTAACCCTAACCTTAACCCTAACCCTAACCCTAACCCTAGCTTCAGCCTTATTTCAATGCAAGTCTATGGGGTGAAATTTCAACTTTGTCCTAGAGACATGGGGCCACTTGCTCTTTCATCAGGAGCCCCCAAGAAGCGCCCACAGCAAATTTGGGGCTTCTAGTACTTGAGGAACCCTAACCCTAATCTTAACCCTAACCCTAACCCTAACCCTAGCTTCAGCCTTATTTCAATGCAAGTCTATGGGGTGAAATTTCAACTTTGTCCTAGAGACATGGGGCCACTTGCTCTTTCATCAGGAGCCCCCAAGAAGCGCCCACAGCAAATTTGGGGCTTCTAGTACTTGAGGAACCCTAACCCTAACCTTAACCCTAACCCTAACCCTAACCCTAGCTTCAGCCTTATTTCAATGCAAGTCTATGGGGTGAAATTTCAACTTTGTCCTAGAGACATGGGGCCACTTGCTCTTTCATCAGGAGCCCCCAAGAAGCGCCCACAGCAAATTTGGGGCTTCTAGTACTTGAGGAACCCTAACCCTAATCTTAACCCTAACCCTAACCCTAACCCTAGCTTCAGCCTTATTTCAATGCAAGTCTATGGGGTGAAATTTAAACTTTGTCCTAGAGACATGGGGCCACTTGCTCTTTCATCAGGAGCCCCCAAGAAGCGCCCACAGCAAATTTGGGGCTTCTAGTACTTGAGGAACCCTAACCCTAATCTTAACCCTAACCCTAACCCTAACCCTAGCTTCAGCCTTATTTCAATGCAAGTCTATGGGGTGAAATTTCAACTTTGTCCTAGAGACATGGGGCCACTTGCTCTTTCATCAGGAGCCCCCAAGAAGCGCCCACAGCAAATTTGGGGCTTCTAGTACTTGAGGAACCCTAACCCTAATCTTAACCCTAACCCTAACCCTAACCCTAGCTTCAGCCTTATTTCAATGCAAGTCTATGGGGTGAAATTTAAACTTTGTCCTAGAGACATGGGGCCACTTGCTCTTTCATCAGGAGCCCCCAAGAAGCGCCCACAGCAAATTTGGGGCTTCTAGTACTTGAGGAACCCTAACCCTAACCTTAACCCTAACCCTAACCCTAACCCTAGCTTCAGCCTTATTTCAATGCAAGTCTATGGGGTGAAATTTAAACTTTGTCCTAGAGACATGGGGCCACTTGCTCTTTCATCAGGAGCCCCCAAGAAGCGCCCACAGCAAATTTGGGGCTTCTAGTACTTGAGGAACCCTAACCCTAATCTTAACCCTAACCCTAACCCTAACCCTAGCTTCAGCCTTATTTCAATGCAAGTCTATGGGGTGAAATTTCAACTTTGTCCTAGAGACATGGGGCCACTTGCTCTTTCATCAGGAGCCCCCAAGAAGCGCCCACAGCAAATTTGGGGCTTCTAGTACTTGAGGAACCCTAACCCTAATCTTAACCCTAACCCTAACCCTAACCCTAGCTTCAGCCTTATTTCAATGCAAGTCTATGGGGTGAAATTTCAACTTTGTCCTAGAGACATGGGGCCACTTGCTCTTTCATCAGGAGCCCCCAAGAAGCGCCCACAGCAAATTTGGGGCTTCTAGTACTTGAGGAACCCTAACCCTAACCTTAACCCTAACCCTAACCCTAACCCTAACCCTAGCTTCAGCCTTATTTCAATGCAAGTCTATGGGGTGAAATTTCAACTTTGTCCTAGAGACATGGGGCCACTTGCTCTTTCATCAGGAGCCCCCAAGAAGCGCCCACAGCAAATTTGGGGCTTCTAGTACTTGAGGAACCCTAACCCTAACCTTAACCCTAACCCTAACCCTAACCACCTAGCTTCAGCCTTATTTCAATGCAAGTCTATGGGGTGAAATTTCAACTTTGTCCTAGAGACATGGGGCCACTTGCTCTTTCATCAGGAGCCCCCAAGAAGCGCCCACAGCAAATTTGGGGCTTCTAGTACTTGAGGAACCCTAACCCTAATCTTAACCCTAACCCTAACCCTAGCTTCAGCCTTATTTCAATGCAAGTCTATGGGGTGAAATTTCAACTTTGTCCTAGAGACATGGGGCCACTTGCTCTTTCATCAGGAGCCCCCAAGAAGCGCCCACAGCAAATTTGGGGCTTCTAGTACTTGAGGAACCCTAACCCTAATCTTAACCCTAACCCTAACCCTAACCCTAGCTTCAGCCTTATTTCAATGCAAGTCTATGGGGTGAAATTTCAACTTTGTCCTAGAGACATGGGGCCACTTGCTCTTTCATCAGGAGCCCCCAAGAAGCGCCCACAGCAAATTTGGGGCTTCTAGTACTTGAGGAACCCTAACCCTAATCTTAACCCTAACCCTAACCCTAACCCTAGCTTCAGCCTTATTTCAATGCAAGTCTATGGGGTGAAATTTCAACTTTGTCCTAGAGACATGGGGCCACTTGCTCTTTCATCAGGAGCCCCCAAGAAGCGCCCACAGCAAATTTGGGGCTTCTAGTACTTGAGGAACCCTAACCCTAACCTTAACCCTAACCCTAACCCTAACCCTAACCCTAGCTTCAGCCTTATTTCAATGCAAGTCTATGGGGTGAAATTTCAACTTTGTCCTAGAGACATGGGGCCACTTGCTCTTTCATCAGGAGCCCCCAAGAAGCGCCCACAGCAAATTTGGGGCTTCTAGTACTTGAGGAACCCTAACCCTAACCTTAACCCTAACCCTAACCCTAACCCTAGCTTCAGCCTTATTTCAATGCAAGTCTATGGGGTGAAATTTCAACTTTGTCCTAGAGACATGGGGCCACTTGCTCTTTCATCAGGAGCCCCCAAGAAGCGCCCACAGCAAATTTGGGGCTTCTAGTACTTGAGGAACCCTAACCCTAATCTTAACCCTAACCCTAACCCTAACCCTAGCTTCAGCCTTATTTCAATGCAAGTCTATGGGGTGAAATTTCAACTTTGTCCTAGAGACATGGGGCCACTTGCTCTTTCATCAGGAGCCCCCAAGAAGCGCCCACAGCAAATTTGGGGCTTCTAGTACTTGAGGAACCCTAACCCTAATCTTAACCCTAACCCTAACCCTAACCCTAGCTTCAGCCTTATTTCAATGCAAGTCTATGGGGTGAAATTTCAACTTTGTCCTAGAGACATGGGGCCACTTGCTCTTTCATCAGGAGCCCCCAAGAAGCGCCCACAGCAAATTTAGGGCTTCTAGTACTTGAGGAACCCTAACCCTAATCTTAACCCTAACCCTAACCCTAACCCTAGCTTCAGCCTTATTTCAATGCAAGTCTATGGGGTGAAATTTCAACTTTGTCCTAGAGACATGGGGCCACTTGCTCTTTCATCAGGAGCCCCCAAGAAGCGCCCACAGCAAATTTGGGGCTTCTAGTACTTGAGGAACCCTAACCCTAATCTTAACCCTAACCCTAACCCTAACCCTAGCTTCAGCCTTATTTCAATGCAAGTCTATGGGGTGAAATTTCAACTTTGTCCTAGAGACATGGGGCCACTTGCTCTTTCATCAGGAGCCCCCAAGAAGCGCCCACAGCAAATTTGGGGCTTCTAGTACTTGAGGAACCCTAACCCTAATCTTAACCCTAACCCTAACCCTAACCCTAGCTTCAGCCTTATTTCAATGCAAGTCTATGGGGTGAAATTTCAACTTTGTCCTAGAGACATGGGGCCACTTGCTCTTTAATCAGGAGCCCCCAAGAAGCGCCCACAGCAAATTTGGGGCTTCTAGTACTTGAGGAACCCTAACCCTAATCTTAACCCTAACCCTAACCCTAACCCTAGCTTCAGCCTTATTTCAATGCAAGTCTATGGGGTGAAATTTCAACTTTGTCCTAGAGACATGGGGCCACTTGCTCTTTCATCAGGAGCCCCCAAGAAGCGCCCACAGCAAATTTGGGGCTTCTAGTACTTGAGGAACCCTAACCCTAACCTTAACCCTAACCCTAACCCTAACCCTAACCCTAGCTTCAGCCTTATTTCAATGCAAGTCTATGGGGTGAAATTTCAACTTTGTCCTAGAGACATGGGGCCACTTGCTCTTTCATCAGGAGCCCCCAAGAAGCGCCCACAGCAAATTTGGGGCTTCTAGTACTTGAGGAACCCTAACCCTAACCTTAACCCTAACCCTAACCCTAACCCTAGCTTCAGCCTTATTTCAATGCAAGTCTATGGGGTGAAATTTCAACTTTGTCCTAGAGACATGGGGCCACTTGCTCTTTCATCAGGAGCCCCCAAGAAGCGCCCACAGCAAATTTGGGGCTTCTAGTACTTGAGGAACCCTAACCCTAATCTTAACCCTAACCCTAACCCTAACCCTAGCTTCAGCCTTATTTCAATGCAAGTCTATGGGGTGAAATTTCAACTTTGTCCTAGAGACATGGGGCCACTTGCTCTTTCATCAGGAGCCCCCAAGAAGCGCCCACAGCAAATTTGGGGCTTCTAGTACTTGAGGAACCCTAACCCTAACCTTAACCCTAACCCTAACCCTAACCCTAGCTTCAGCCTTATTTCAATGCAAGTCTATGGGGTGAAATTTCAACTTTGTCCTAGAGACATGGGGCCACTTGCTCTTTCATCAGGAGCCCCCAAGAAGCGCCCACAGCAAATTTGGGGCTTCTAGTACTTGAGGAACCCTAACCCTAATCTTAACCCTAACCCTAACCCTAACCCTAGCTTCAGCCTTATTTCAATGCAAGTCTATGGGGTGAAATTTCAACTTTGTCCTAGAGACATGGGGCCACTTGCTCTTTCATCAGGAGCCCCCAAGAAGCGCCCACAGCAAATTTGGGGCTTCTAGTACTTGAGGAACCCTAACCCTAACCTTAACCCTAACCCTAACCCTAACCCTAGCTTCAGCCTTATTTCAATGCAAGTCTATGGGGTGAAATTTCAACTTTGTCCTAGAGACATGGGGCCACTTGCTCTTTCATCAGGAGCCCCCAAGAAGCGCCCACAGCAAATTTGGGGCTTCTAGTACTTGAGGAACCCTAACCCTAATCTTAACCCTAACCCTAACCCTAACCCTAGCTTCAGCCTTATTTCAATGCAAGTCTATGGGGTGAAATTTCAACTTTGTCCTAGAGACATGGGGCCACTTGCTCTTTCATCAGGAGCCCCCAAGAAGCGCCCACAGTAGATTTGGGGCTTCTAGTACTTGAGGAACCCTAACCCTAATCTTAACCCTAACCCTAACCCTAACCCTAGCTTCAGCCTTATTTCAATGCAAGTCTATGGGGTGAAATTTCAACTTTGTCCTAGAGACATGGGGCCACTTGCTCTTTCATCAGGAGCCCCCAAGAAGCGCCCACAGCAAATTTAGGGCTTCTAGTACTTGAGGAACCCTAACCCTAATCTTAACCCTAACCCTAACCCTAACCCTAGCTTCAGCCTTATTTCAATGCAAGTCTATGGGGTGAAATTTCAACTTTGTCCTAGAGACATGGGGCCACTTGCTCTTTCATCAGGAGCCCCCAAGAAGCGCCCACAGTAGATTTGGGGCTTCTAGTACTTGAGGAACCCTAACCCTAATCTTAACCCTAACCCTAACCCTAACCCTAGCTTCAGCCTTATTTCAATGCACGTCTATGGGGTGAAATTTCAACTTTGTCCTAGAGACATGGGGCCACTTGCTCTTTCATCAGGAGCCCCCAAGAAGCGCCCACAGCAAATTTGGGGCTTCTAGTACTTGAGGAACCCTAACCCTAACCTTAACCCTAACCCTAACCCTAACCCTAGCTTCAGCCTTATTTCAATGCAAGTCTATGGGGTGAAATTTCAACTTTGTCCTAGAGACATGGGGCCACTTGCTCTTTCATCAGGAGCCCCCAAGAAGCGCCCACAGCAAATTTGGGGCTTCTAGTACTTGAGGAACCCTAACCCTAATCTTAACCCTAACCCTAACCCTAACCCTAGCTTCAGCCTTATTTCAATGCAAGTCTATGGGGTGAAATTTCAACTTTGTCCTAGAGACATGGGGCCACTTGCTCTTTCATCAGGAGCCCCCAAGAAGCGCCCACAGCAAATTTGGGGCTTCTAGTACTTGAGGAACCCTAACCCTAATCTTAACCCTAACCCTAACCCTAACCCTAGCTTCAGCCTTATTTCAATGCAAGTCTATGGGGTGAAATTTCAACTTTGTCCTAGAGACATGGGGCCACTTGCTCTTTCATCAGGAGCCCCCAAGAAGCGCCCACAGCAAATTTGGGGCTTCTAGTACTTGAGGAACCCTAACCCTAATCTTAACCCTAACCCTAACCCTAACCCTAGCTTCAGCCTTATTTCAATGCAAGTCTATGGGGTGAAATTTCAACTTTGTCCTAGAGACATGGGGCCACTTGCTCTTTAATCAGGAGCCCCCAAGAAGCGCCCACAGCAAATTTGGGGCTTCTAGTACTTGAGGAACCCTAACCCTAATCTTAACCCTAACCCTAACCCTAACCCTAGCTTCAGCCTTATTTCAATGCAAGTCTATGGGGTGAAATTTCAACTTTGTCCTAGAGACATGGGGCCACTTGCTCTTTCATCAGGAGCCCCCAAGAAGCGCCCACAGCAAATTTGGGGCTTCTAGTACTTGAGGAACCCTAACCCTAAACTTAACCCTAACCCTAACCCTAACCCTAACCCTAGCTTCAGCCTTATTTCAATGCAAGTCTATGGGGTGAAATTTCAACTTTGTCCTAGAGACATGGGGCCACTTGCTCTTTCATCAGGAGCCCCCAAGAAGCGCCCACAGCAAATTTGGGGCTTCTAGTACTTGAGGAACCCTAACCCTAATCTTAACCCTAACCCTAACCCTAACCCTAGCTTCAGCCTTATTTCAATGCAAGTCTATGGGGTGAAATTTCAACTTTGTCCTAGAGACATGGGGCCACTTGCTCTTTCATCAGGAGCCCCCAAGAAGCGCCCACAGCAAATTTGGGGCTTCTAGTACTTGAGGAACCCTAACCCTAATCTTAACCCTAACCCTAACCCTAACCCTAGCTTCAGCCTTATTTCAATGCAAGTCTATGGGGTGAAATTTCAACTTTGTCCTAGAGACATGGGGCCACTTGCTCTTTCATCAGGAGCCCCCAAGAAGCGCCCACAGCAAATTTGGGGCTTCTAGTACTTGAGGAACCCTAACCCTAATCTTAACCCTAACCCTAACCCTAACCCTAGCTTCAGCCTTATTTCAATGCAAGTCTATGGGGTGAAATTTCAACTTTGTCCTAGAGACATGGGGCCACTTGCTCTTTCATCAGGAGCCCCCAAGAAGCGCCCACAGCAAATTTGGGGCTTCTAGTACTTGAGGAACCCTAACCCTAACCTTAACCCTAAACCTAACCCTAACCCTAACCCTAACCCTAGCTTCAGCCTTATTTCAATGCAAGTCTATGGGGTGAAATTTCAACTTTGTCCTAGAGACATGGGGCCACTTGCTCTTTCATCAGGAGCCCCCAAGAAGCGCCCACAGCAAATTTGGGGCTTCTAGTACTTGAGGAACCCTAACCCTAACCTTAACCCTAAACCTAACCCTAACCCTAACCCTAGCTTCAGCCTTATTTCAATGCAAGTCTATGGGGTGAAATTTCAACTTTGTCCTAGAGACATGGGGCCACTTGCTCTTTCATCAGGAGCCCCCAAGAAGCGCCCACAGTAGATTTGGGGCTTCTAGTACTTGAGGAACCCTAACCCTAATCTTAACCCTAACCCTAACCCTAACCCTAGCTTCAACCTTATTTCAATGCAAGTCTATGGGGTGAAATTTCAACTTTGTCCTAGAGACATGGGGCCACTTGCTCTTTCATCAGGAGCCCCCAAGAAGCGCCCACAGTAGATTTGGGGCTTCTAGTACTTGAGGAACCCTAACCCTAATCTTAACCCTAACCCTAACCCTAACCCTAGCTTCAGCCTTATTTCAATGCAAGTCTATGGGGTGAAATTTCAACTTTGTCCTAGAGACATGGGGCCACTTGCTCTTTCATCAGGAGCCCCCAAGAAGCGCCCACAGCAAATTTGGGGCTTCTAGTACTTGAGGAACCCTAACCCTAATCTTAACCCTAACCCTAGCTTCAACCTTATTTCAATGCAAGTCTATGGGGTGAAATTTCATCTTTGTCCTAGAGACATGGGGCCACTTGCTCTTTCATCAGGAGCCACCAAGAAGCGCCCACAGTAGATTTGGGGCTTCTAGTACTTGAGGAACCCTAACCCTAACCCTAGCTTCAGCCTTATTTCAATGCAAGTCTATGGGGTGAAATTTCAACTTTGTCCTAGAGACATGGGGCCACTTGCTCTTTCATCAGGAGCCCCCAAGAAGCGCCCACAGCAAATTTGGGGCTTCTAGTACTTGAGGAACCCTAACCCTAATCTTAACCCTAACCCTAACCCTAACCCTAGCTTCAGCCTTATTTCAATGCAAGTCTATGGGGTGAAATTTCAACTTTGTCCTAGAGACATGGGGCCACTTGCTCTTTCATCAGGAGCCCCCAAGAAGCGCCCACAGCAAATTTGGGGCTTCTAGTACTTGAGGAACCCTAACCCTAACCTTAACCCTAACCCTAACCCTAACCCTAGCTTCAGCCTTATTTCAATGCAAGTCTATGGGGTGAAATTTCAACTTTGTCCTAGAGACATGGGGCCACTTGCTCTTTCATCAGGAGCCCCCAAGAAGCGCCCACAGCAAATTTGGGGCTTCTAGTACTTGAGGAACCCTAACCCTAACCTTAACCCTAACCCTAACCCTAACCCTAGCTTCAGCCTTATTTCAATGCAAGTCTATGGGGTGAAATTTCAACTTTGTCCTAGAGACATGGGGCCACTTGCTCTTTCATCAGGAGCCCCCAAGAAGCGCCCACAGCAAATTTGGGGCTTCTAGTACTTGAGGAACCCTAACCCTAACCTTAACCCTAACCCTAACCCTAACCCTAACCCTAGCTTCAGCCTTATTTCAATGCAAGTCTATGGGGTGAAATTTCAACTTTGTCCTAGAGACATGGGGCCACTTGCTCTTTCATCAGGAGCCCCCAAGAAGCGCCCACAGCAAATTTGGGGCTTCTAGTACTTGAGGAACCCTAACCCTAATCTTAACCCTAACCCTAACCCTAACCCTAGCTTCAGCCTTATTTCAATGCAAGTCTATGGGGTGAAATTTCAACTTTGTCCTAGAGACATGGGGCCACTTGCTCTTTCATCAGGAGCCCCCAAGAAGCGCCCACAGCAAATTTGGGGCTTCTAGTACTTGAGGAACCCTAACCCTAATCTTAACCCTAACCCTAACCCTAACCCTAGCTTCAGCCTTATTTCAATGCAAGTCTATGGGGTGAAATTTCAACTTTGTCCTAGAAACATGGGGCCACTTGCTCTTTCATCAGGAGCCCCCAAGAAGCGCCCACAGTAGATTTGGGGCTTCTAGTACTTGAGGAACCCTAACCCTAATCTTAACCCTAACCCTAACCCTAACCCTAGCTTCAACCTTATTTCAATGCAAGTCTATGGGGTGAAATTTCAACTTTGTCCTAGAGACATGGGGCCACTTGCTCTTTCATCAGGAGCCCCCAAGAAGCGCCCACAGCAAATTTGGGGCTTCTAGTACTTGAGGAACCCTAACCCTAATCTTAACCCTAACCCTAGCTTCAGCCTTATTTCAATGCAAGTCTATGGGGTGAAATTTCAACTTTGTCCTAGAGACATGGGGCCACTTGCTCTTTCATCAGGAGCCCCCAAGAAGCGCCCACAGCAAATTTGGGGCTTCTAGTACTTGAGGAACCCTAACCCTAACCTTAACCCTAACCCTAACCCTAACCCTAGCTTCAGCCTTATTTCAATGCAAGTCTATGGGGTGAAATTTCAACTTTGTCCTAGAGACATGGGGCCACTTGCTCTTTCATCAGGAGCCCCCAAGAAGCGCCCACAGCAAATTTGGGGCTTCTAGTACTTGAGGAACCCTAACCCTAATCTTAACCCTAACCCTAACCCTAACCCTAGCTTCAGCCTTATTTCAATGCAAGTCTATGGGGTGAAATTTCAACTTTGTCCTAGAGACATGGGGCCACTTGCTCTTTCATCAGGAGCCCCCAAGAAGCGCCCACAGCAAATTTGGGGCTTCTAGTACTTGAGGAACCCTAACCCTAATCTTAACCCTAACCCTAACCCTAACCCTAGCTTCAGCCTTATTTCAATGCAAGTCTATGGGGTGAAATTTCAACTTTGTCCTAGAGACATGGGGCCACTTGCTCTTTCATCAGGAGCCCCCAAGAAGCGCCCACAGCAAATTTGGGGCTTCTAGTACTTGAGGAACCCTAACCCTAACCTTAACCCTAACCCTAACCCTAACCCTAGCTTCAGCCTTATTTCAATGCAAGTCTATGGGGTGAAATTTCAACTTTGTCCTAGAGACATGGGGCCACTTGCTCTTTCATCAGGAGCCCCCAAGAAGCGCCCACAGCAAATTTGGGGCTTCTAGTACTTGAGGAACCCTAACCCTAATCTTAACCCTAACCCTAACCCTAACCCTAGCTTCAGCCTTATTTCAATGCAAGTCTATGGGGTGAAATTTCAACTTTGTCCTAGAGACATGGGGCCACTTGCTCTTTCATCAGGAGCCCCCAAGAAGCGCCCACAGCAAATTTAGGGCTTCTAGTACTTGAGGAACCCTAACCCTAATCTTAACCCTAACCCTAACCCTAACCCTAGCTTCAGCCTTATTTCAATGCAAGTCTATGGGGTGAAATTTCAACTTTGTCCTAGAGACATGGGGCCACTTGCTCTTTCATCAGGAGCCCCCAAGAAGCGCCCACAGTAGATTTGGGGCTTCTAGTACTTGAGGAACCCTAACCCTAATCTTAACCCTAACCCTAACCCTAACCCTAGCTTCAGCCTTATTTCAATGCACGTCTATGGGGTGAAATTTCAACTTTGTCCTAGAGACATGGGGCCACTTGCTCTTTCATCAGGAGCCCCCAAGAAGCGCCCACAGCAAATTTGGGGCTTCTAGTACTTGAGGAACCCTAACCCTAACCTTAACCCTAACCCTAACCCTAACCCTAGCTTCAGCCTTATTTCAATGCAAGTCTATGGGGTGAAATTTCAACTTTGTCCTAGAGACATGGGGCCACTTGCTCTTTCATCAGGAGCCCCCAAGAAGCGCCCACAGCAAATTTGGGGCTTCTAGTACTTGAGGAACCCTAACCCTAATCTTAACCCTAACCCTAACCCTAACCCTAGCTTCAGCCTTATTTCAATGCAAGTCTATGGGGTGAAATTTCAACTTTGTCCTAGAGACATGGGGCCACTTGCTCTTTCATCAGGAGCCCCCAAGAAGCGCCCACAGCAAATTTGGGGCTTCTAGTACTTGAGGAACCCTAACCCTAATCTTAACCCTAACCCTAACCCTAACCCTAGCTTCAGCCTTATTTCAATGCAAGTCTATGGGGTGAAATTTCAACTTTGTCCTAGAGACATGGGGCCACTTGCTCTTTCATCAGGAGCCCCCAAGAAGCGCCCACAGCAAATTTGGGGCTTCTAGTACTTGAGGAACCCTAACCCTAATCTTAACCCTAACCCTAACCCTAACCCTAGCTTCAGCCTTATTTCAATGCAAGTCTATGGGGTGAAATTTCAACTTTGTCCTAGAGACATGGGGCCACTTGCTCTTTCATCAGGAGCCCCCAAGAAGCGCCCACAGCAAATTTGGGGCTTCTAGTACTTGAGGAACCCTAACCCTAATCTTAACCCTAACCCTAACCCTAACCCTAGCTTCAGCCTTATTTCAATGCAAGTCTATGGGGTGAAATTTCAACTTTGTCCTAGAGACATGGGGCCACTTGCTCTTTCATCAGGAGCCCCCAAGAAGCGCCCACAGCAAATTTGGGGCTTCTAGTACTTGAGGAACCCTAACCCTAACCTTAACCCTAACCCTAACCCTAACCCTAGCTTCAGCCTTATTTCAATGCAAGTCTATGGGGTGAAATTTCAACTTTGTCCTAGAGACATGGGGCCACTTGCTCTTTCATCAGGAGCCCCCAAGAAGCGCCCACAGCAAATTTGGGGCTTCTAGTACTTGAGGAACCCTAACCCTAATCTTAACCCTAACCCTAACCCTAACCCTAGCTTCAGCCTTATTTCAATGCAAGTCTATGGGGTGAAATTTCAACTTTGTCCTAGAGACATGGGGCCACTTGCTCTTTCATCAGGAGCCCCCAAGAAGCGCCCACAGTAGATTTGGGGCTTCTAGTACTTGAGGAACCCTAACCCTAATCTTAACCCTAACCCTAACCCTAACCCTAGCTTCAGCCTTATTTCAATGCAAGTCTATGGGGTGAAATTTCAACTTTGTCCTAGAGACATGGGGCCACTTGCTCTTTCATCAGGAGCCCCCAAGAAGCGCCCACAGCAAATTTAGGGCTTCTAGTACTTGAGGAACCCTAACCCTAATCTTAACCCTAACCCTAACCCTAACCCTAGCTTCAGCCTTATTTCAATGCAAGTCTATGGGGTGAAATTTCAACTTTGTCCTAGAGACATGGGGCCACTTGCTCTTTCATCAGGAGCCCCCAAGAAGCGCCCACAGTAGATTTGGGGCTTCTAGTACTTGAGGAACCCTAACCCTAATCTTAACCCTAACCCTAACCCTAACCCTAGCTTCAGCCTTATTTCAATGCACGTCTATGGGGTGAAATTTCAACTTTGTCCTAGAGACATGGGGCCACTTGCTCTTTCATCAGGAGCCCCCAAGAAGCGCCCACAGCAAATTTGGGGCTTCTAGTACTTGAGGAACCCTAACCCTAACCTTAACCCTAACCCTAACCCTAACCCTAGCTTCAGCCTTATTTCAATGCAAGTCTATGGGGTGAAATTTCAACTTTGTCCTAGAGACATGGGGCCACTTGCTCTTTCATCAGGAGCCCCCAAGAAGCGCCCACAGCAAATTTGGGGCTTCTAGTACTTGAGGAACCCTAACCCTAATCTTAACCCTAACCCTAACCCTAACCCTAGCTTCAGCCTTATTTCAATGCAAGTCTATGGGGTGAAATTTCAACTTTGTCCTAGAGACATGGGGCCACTTGCTCTTTCATCAGGAGCCCCCAAGAAGCGCCCACAGCAAATTTGGGGCTTCTAGTACTTGAGGAACCCTAACCCTAATCTTAACCCTAACCCTAACCCTAACCCTAGCTTCAGCCTTATTTCAATGCAAGTCTATGGGGTGAAATTTCAACTTTGTCCTAGAGACATGGGGCCACTTGCTCTTTCATCAGGAGCCCCCAAGAAGCGCCCACAGCAAATTTGGGGCTTCTAGTACTTGAGGAACCCTAACCCTAATCTTAACCCTAACCCTAACCCTAACCCTAGCTTCAGCCTTATTTCAATGCAAGTCTATGGGGTGAAATTTCAACTTTGTCCTAGAGACATGGGGCCACTTGCTCTTTAATCAGGAGCCCCCAAGAAGCGCCCACAGCAAATTTGGGGCTTCTAGTACTTGAGGAACCCTAACCCTAATCTTAACCCTAACCCTAACCCTAACCCTAGCTTCAGCCTTATTTCAATGCAAGTCTATGGGGTGAAATTTCAACTTTGTCCTAGAGACATGGGGCCACTTGCTCTTTCATCAGGAGCCCCCAAGAAGCGCCCACAGCAAATTTGGGGCTTCTAGTACTTGAGGAACCCTAACCCTAACCTTAACCCTAACCCTAACCCTAACCCTAACCCTAGCTTCAGCCTTATTTCAATGCAAGTCTATGGGGTGAAATTTAAACTTTGTCCTAGAGACATGGGGCCACTTGCTCTTTCATCAGGAGCCCCCAAGAAGCGCCCACAGCAAATTTGGGGCTTCTAGTACTTGAGGAACCCTAACCCTAATCTTAACCCTAACCCTAACCCTAACCCTAGCTTCAGCCTTATTTCAATGCAAGTCTATGGGGTGAAATTTCAACTTTGTCCTAGAGACATGGGGCCACTTGCTCTTTCATCAGGAGCCCCCAAGAAGCGCCCACAGCAAATTTGGGGCTTCTAGTACTTGAGGAACCCTAACCCTAATCTTAACCCTAACCCTAACCCTAACCCTAGCTTCAGCCTTATTTCAATGCAAGTCTATGGGGTGAAATTTCAACTTTGTCCTAGAGACATGGGGCCACTTGCTCTTTCATCAGGAGCCCCCAAGAAGCGCCCACAGCAAATTTGGGGCTTCTAGTACTTGAGGAACCCTAACCCTAATCTTAACCCTAACCCTAACCCTAACCCTAGCTTCAGCCTTATTTCAATGCAAGTCTATGGGGTGAAATTTCAACTTTGTCCTAGAGACATGGGGCCACTTGCTCTTTCATCAGGAGCCCCCAAGAAGCGCCCACAGCAAATTTGGGGCTTCTAGTACTTGAGGAACCCTAACCCTAACCTTAACCCTAAACCTAACCCTAACCCTAACCCTAACCCTAGCTTCAGCCTTATTTCAATGCAAGTCTATGGGGTGAAATTTCAACTTTGTCCTAGAGACATGGGGCCACTTGCTCTTTCATCAGGAGCCCCCAAGAAGCGCCCACAGCAAATTTGGGGCTTCTAGTACTTGAGGAACCCTAACCCTAACCTTAACCCTAAACCTAACCCTAACCCTAACCCTAGCTTCAGCCTTATTTCAATGCAAGTCTATGGGGTGAAATTTCAACTTTGTCCTAGAGACATGGGGCCACTTGCTCTTTCATCAGGAGCCCCCAAGAAGCGCCCACAGTAGATTTGGGGCTTCTAGTACTTGAGGAACCCTAACCCTAATCTTAACCCTAACCCTAACCCTAACCCTAGCTTCAACCTTATTTCAATGCAAGTCTATGGGGTGAAATTTCAACTTTGTCCTAGAGACATGGGGCCACTTGCTCTTTCATCAGGAGCCCCCAAGAAGCGCCCACAGTAGATTTGGGGCTTCTAGTACTTGAGGAACCCTAACCCTAATCTTAACCCTAACCCTAACCCTAACCCTAGCTTCAGCCTTATTTCAATGCAAGTCTATGGGGTGAAATTTCAACTTTGTCCTAGAGACATGGGGCCACTTGCTCTTTCATCAGGAGCCCCCAAGAAGCGCCCACAGCAAATTTGGGGCTTCTAGTACTTGAGGAACCCTAACCCTAATCTTAACCCTAACCCTAGCTTCAACCTTATTTCAATGCAAGTCTATGGGGTGAAATTTCATCTTTGTCCTAGAGACATGGGGCCACTTGCTCTTTCATCAGGAGCCACCAAGAAGCGCCCACAGTAGATTTGGGGCTTCTAGTACTTGAGGAACCCTAACCCTAACCCTAGCTTCAGCCTTATTTCAATGCAAGTCTATGGGGTGAAATTTCAACTTTGTCCTAGAGACATGGGGCCACTTGCTCTTTCATCAGGAGCCCCCAAGAAGCGCCCACAGCAAATTTGGGGCTTCTAGTACTTGAGGAACCCTAACCCTAATCTTAACCCTAACCCTAACCCTAACCCTAGCTTCAGCCTTATTTCAATGCAAGTCTATGGGGTGAAATTTCAACTTTGTCCTAGAGACATGGGGCCACTTGCTCTTTCATCAGGAGCCCCCAAGAAGCGCCCACAGCAAATTTGGGGCTTCTAGTACTTGAGGAACCCTAACCCTAACCTTAACCCTAACCCTAACCCTAACCCTAGCTTCAGCCTTATTTCAATGCAAGTCTATGGGGTGAAATTTCAACTTTGTCCTAGAGACATGGGGCCACTTGCTCTTTCATCAGGAGCCCCCAAGAAGCGCCCACAGCAAATTTGGGGCTTCTAGTACTTGAGGAACCCTAACCCTAACCTTAACCCTAACCCTAACCCTAACCCTAGCTTCAGCCTTATTTCAATGCAAGTCTATGGGGTGAAATTTCAACTTTGTCCTAGAGACATGGGGCCACTTGCTCTTTCATCAGGAGCCCCCAAGAAGCGCCCACAGCAAATTTGGGGCTTCTAGTACTTGAGGAACCCTAACCCTAACCTTAACCCTAACCCTAACCCTAACCCTAACCCTAGCTTCAGCCTTATTTCAATGCAAGTCTATGGGGTGAAATTTCAACTTTGTCCTAGAGACATGGGGCCACTTGCTCTTTCATCAGGAGCCCCCAAGAAGCGCCCACAGCAAATTTGGGGCTTCTAGTACTTGAGGAACCCTAACCCTAATCTTAACCCTAACCCTAACCCTAACCCTAGCTTCAGCCTTATTTCAATGCAAGTCTATGGGGTGAAATTTCAACTTTGTCCTAGAGACATGGGGCCACTTGCTCTTTCATCAGGAGCCCCCAAGAAGCGCCCACAGCAAATTTGGGGCTTCTAGTACTTGAGGAACCCTAACCCTAATCTTAACCCTAACCCTAACCCTAACCCTAGCTTCAGCCTTATTTCAATGCAAGTCTATGGGGTGAAATTTCAACTTTGTCCTAGAAACATGGGGCCACTTGCTCTTTCATCAGGAGCCCCCAAGAAGCGCCCACAGTAGATTTGGGGCTTCTAGTACTTGAGGAACCCTAACCCTAATCTTAACCCTAACCCTAACCCTAACCCTAGCTTCAACCTTATTTCAATGCAAGTCTATGGGGTGAAATTTCAACTTTGTCCTAGAGACATGGGGCCACTTGCTCTTTCATCAGGAGCCCCCAAGAAGCGCCCACAGCAAATTTGGGGCTTCTAGTACTTGAGGAACCCTAACCCTAATCTTAACCCTAACCCTAGCTTCAGCCTTATTTCAATGCAAGTCTATGGGGTGAAATTTCAACTTTGTCCTAGAGACATGGGGCCACTTGCTCTTTCATCAGGAGCCCCCAAGAAGCGCCCACAGCAAATTTGGGGCTTCTAGTACTTGAGGAACCCTAACCCTAATCTTAACCCTAACCCTAGCTTCAACCTTATTTCAATGCAAGTCTATGGGGTGAAATTTCATCTTTGTCCTAGAGACATGGGGCCACTTGCTCTTTCATCAGGAGCCACCAAGAAGCGCCCACAGTAGATTTGGGGCTTCTAGTACTTGAGGAACCCTAACCCTAATCTTAACCCTAACCCTAACCCTAACCCTAGCTTCAGCCTTATTTCAATGCAAGTCTATGGGGTGAAATTTCAACTTTGTCCTAGAGACATGGGGCCACTTGCTCTTTCATCAGGAGCCCCCAAGAAGCGCCCACAGCAAATTTGGGGCTTCTAGTACTTGAGGAACCCTAACCCTAATCTTAACCCTAACCCTAACCCTAACCCTAGCTTCAGCCTTATTTCAATGCAAGTCTATGGGGTGAAATTTCAACTTTGTCCTAGAGACATGGGGCCACTTGCTCTTTCATCAGGAGCCCCCAAGAAGCGCCCACAGCAAATTTGGGGCTTCTAGTACTTGAGGAACCCTAACCCTAATCTTAACCCTAACCCTAACCCTAACCCTAGCTTCAGCCTTATTTCAATGCAAGTCTATGGGGTGAAATTTCAACTTTGTCCTAGAGACATGGGGCCACTTGCTCTTTCATCAGGAGCCCCCAAGAAGCGCCCACAGCAAATTTGGGGCTTCTAGTACTTGAGGAACCCTAACCCTAATCTTAACCCTAACCCTAACCCTAACCCTAGCTTCAGCCTTATTTCAATGCAAGTCTATGGGGTGAAATTTCAACTTTGTCCTAGAGACATGGGGCCACTTGCTCTTTCATCAGGAGCCCCCAAGAAGCGCCCACAGCAAATTTGGGGCTTCTAGTACTTGAGGAACCCTAACCCTAATCTTAACCCTAACCCTAACCCTAACCCTAGCTTCAGCCTTATTTCAATGCAAGTCTATGGGGTGAAATTTCAACTTTGTCCTAGAGACATGGGGCCACTTGCTCTTTCATCAGGAGCCCCCAAGAAGCGCCCACAGCAAATTTGGGGCTTCTAGTACTTGAGGAACCCTAACCCTAACCTTAACCCTAACCCTAACCCTAACCCTAGCTTCAGCCTTATTTCAATGCAAGTCTATGGGGTGAAATTTCAACTTTGTCCTAGAGACATGGGGCCACTTGCTCTTTCATCAGGAGCCCCCAAGAAGCGCCCACAGCAAATTTGGGGCTTCTAGTACTTGAGGAACCCTAACCCTAACCTTAACCCTAACCCTAACCCTAACCCTAACCCTAGCTTCAGCCTTATTTCAATGCAAGTCTATGGGGTGAAATTTCAACTTTGTCCTAGAGACATGGGGCCACTTGCTCTTTCATCAGGAGCCCCCAAGAAGCGCCCACAGCAAATTTGGGGCTTCTAGTACTTGAGGAACCCTAACCCTAATCTTAACCCTAACCCTAACCCTAACCCTAGCTTCAGCCTTATTTCAATGCAAGTCTATGGGGTGAAATTTCAACTTTGTCCTAGAGACATGGGGCCACTTGCTCTTTCATCAGGAGCCCCCAAGAAGCGCCCACAGCAAATTTGGGGCTTCTAGTACTTGAGGAACCCTAACCCTAATCTTAACCCTAACCCTAACCCTAACCCTAGCTTCAGCCTTATTTCAATGCAAGTCTATGGGGTGAAATTTCAACTTTGTCCTAGAAACATGGGGCCACTTGCTCTTTCATCAGGAGCCCCCAAGAAGCGCCCACAGTAGATTTGGGGCTTCTAGTACTTGAGGAACCCTAACCCTAATCTTAACCCTAACCCTAACCCTAACCCTAGCTTCAACCTTATTTCAATGCAAGTCTATGGGGTGAAATTTCAACTTTGTCCTAGAGACATGGGGCCACTTGCTCTTTCATCAGGAGCCCCCAAGAAGCGCCCACAGCAAATTTGGGGCTTCTAGTACTTGAGGAACCCTAACCCTAATCTTAACCCTAACCCTAGCTTCAGCCTTATTTCAATGCAAGTCTATGGGGTGAAATTTCAACTTTGTCCTAGAGACATGGGGCCACTTGCTCTTTCATCAGGAGCCCCCAAGAAGCGCCCACAGCAAATTTGGGGCTTCTAGTACTTGAGGAACCCTAACCCTAATCTTAACCCTAACCCTAACCCTAACCCTAGCTTCAGCCTTATTTCAATGCAAGTCTATGGGGTGAAATTTCAACTTTGTCCTAGAGACATGGGGCCACTTGCTCTTTCATCAGGAGCCCCCAAGAAGCGCCCACAGCAAATTTGGGGCTTCTAGTACTTGAGGAACCCTAACCCTAATCTTAACCCTAACCCTAGCTTCAACCTTATTTCAATGCAAGTCTATGGGGTGAAATTTCATCTTTGTCCTAGAGACATGGGGCCACTTGCTCTTTCATCAGGAGCCACCAAGAAGCGCCCACAGTAGATTTGGGGCTTCTAGTACTTGAGGAACCCTAACCCTAATCTTAACCCTAACCCTAACCCTAACCCTAGCTTCAGCCTTATTTCAATGCAAGTCTATGGGGTGAAATTTCAACTTTGTCCTAGAGACATGGGGCCACTTGCTCTTTAATCAGGAGCACCCAAGAAGCGCCCACAGCAAATTTGGGGCTTCTAGTACTTGAGGAACCCTAACCCTAATCTTAACCCTAACCCTAACCCTAACCCTAGCTTCAGCCTTATTTCAATGCAAGTCTATGGGGTGAAATTTCAACTTTGTCCTAGAGACATGGGGCCACTTGCTCTTTCATCAGGAGCCCCCAAGAAGCGCCCACAGCAAATTTGGGGCTTCTAGTACTTGAGGAACCCTAACCCTAATCTTAACCCTAACCCTAACCCTAACCCTAGCTTCAGCCTTATTTCAATGCAAGTCTATGGGGTGAAATTTCAACTTTGTCCTAGAGACATGGGGCCACTTGCTCTTTCATCAGGAGCCCCCAAGAAGCGCCCACAGCAAATTTGGGGCTTCTAGTACTTGAGGAACCCTAACCCTAATCTTAACCCTAACCCTAACCCTAACCCTAGCTTCAGCCTTATTTCAATGCAAGTCTATGGGGTGAAATTTCAACTTTGTCCTAGAGACATGGGGCCACTTGCTCTTTCATCAGGAGCCCCCAAGAAGCGCCCACAGCAAATTTGGGGCTTCTAGTACTTGAGGAACCCTAACCCTAACCTTAACCCTAACCCTAACCCTAACCCTAGCTTCAGCCTTATTTCAATGCAAGTCTATGGGGTGAAATTTCAACTTTGTCCTAGAGACATGGGGCCACTTGCTCTTTCATCAGGAGCCCCCAAGAAGCGCCCACAGCAAATTTGGGGCTTCTAGTACTTGAGGAACCCTAACCCTAATCTTAACCCTAACCCTAACCCTAACCCTAGCTTCAGCCTTATTTCAATGCAAGTCTATGGGGTGAAATTTCAACTTTGTCCTAGAGACATGGGGCCACTTGCTCTTTCATCAGGAGCCCCCAAGAAGCGCCCACAGCAAATTTGGGGCTTCTAGTACTTGAGGAACCCTAACCCTAATCTTAACCCTAACCCTAGCTTCAACCTTATTTCAATGCAAGTCTATGGGGTGAAATTTCATCTTTGTCCTAGAGACATGGGGCCACTTGCTCTTTCATCAGGAGCCACCAAGAAGCGCCCACAGTAGATTTGGGGCTTCTAGTACTTGAGGAACCCTAACCCTAATCTTAACCCTAACCCTAACCCTAACCCTAGCTTCAGCCTTATTTCAATGCAAGTCTATGGGGTGAAATTTCAACTTTGTCCTAGAGACATGGGGCCACTTGCTCTTTAATCAGGAGCACCCAAGAAGCGCCCACAGCAAATTTGGGGCTTCTAGTACTTGAGGAACCCTAACCCTAATCTTAACCCTAACCCTAACCCTAACCCTAGCTTCAGCCTTATTTCAATGCAAGTCTATGGGGTGAAATTTCAACTTTGTCCTAGAGACATGGGGCCACTTGCTCTTTCATCAGGAGCCCCCAAGAAGCGCCCACAGCAAATTTGGGGCTTCTAGTACTTGAGGAACCCTAACCCTAATCTTAACCCTAACCCTAACCCTAACCCTAGCTTCAGCCTTATTTCAATGCAAGTCTATGGGGTGAAATTTCAACTTTGTCCTAGAGACATGGGGCCACTTGCTCTTTCATCAGGAGCCCCCAAGAAGCGCCCACAGCAAATTTGGGGCTTCTAGTACTTGAGGAACCCTAACCCTAATCTTAACCCTAACCCTAACCCTAACCCTAGCTTCAGCCTTATTTCAATGCAAGTCTATGGGGTGAAATTTCAACTTTGTCCTAGAGACATGGGGCCACTTGCTCTTTCATCAGGAGCCCCCAAGAAGCGCCCACAGCAAATTTGGGGCTTCTAGTACTTGAGGAACCCTAACCCTAATCTTAACCCTAACCCTAACCCTAACCCTAGCTTCAGCCTTATTTCAATGCACGTCTATGGGGTGAAATTTCAACTTTGTCCTAGAGACATGGGGCCACTTGCTCTTTCATCAGGAGCCCCCAAGAAGCGCCCACAGCAAATTTGGGGCTTCTAGTACTTGAGGAACCCTAACCCTAATCTTAACCCTAACCCTAGCTTCAGCCTTATTTCAATGCAAGTCTATGGGGTGAAATTTCAACTTTGTCCTAGAGACATGGGGCCACTTGCTCTTTCATCAGGAGCCCCCAAGAAGCGCCCACAGCAAATTTGGGGCTTCTAGTACTTGAGGAACGCTAACCCTAATCTTAACCCTAACCCTAACCCTAACCCTAGCTTCAGCCTTATTTCAATGCAAGTCTATGGGGTGAAATTTCAACTTTGTCCTAGAGACATGGGGCCACTTGCTCTTTCATCAGGAGCCCCCAAGAAGCGCCCACAGCAAATTTGGGGCTTCTAGTACTTGAGGAACCCTAACCCTAATCTTAACCCTAACCCTAACCCTAACCCTAGCTTCAGCCTTATTTCAATGCACGTCTATGGGGTGAAATTTCAACTTTGTCCTAGAGACATGGGGCCACTTGCTCTTTCATCAGGAGCCCCCAAGAAGCGCCCACAGCAAATTTGGGGCTTCTAGTACTTGAGGAACCCTAACCCTAATCTTAACCCTAACCCTAACCCTAACCCTAGCTTCAGCCTTATTTCAATGCAAGTCTATGGGGTGAAATTTCAACTTTGTCCTAGAGACATGGGGCCACTTGCTCTTTCATCAGGAGCCCCCAAGAAGCGCCCACAGCAAATTTGGGGCTTCTAGTACTTGAGGAACGCTAACCCTAATCTTAACCCTAACCCTAACCCTAACCCTAGCTTCAGCCTTATTTCAATGCAAGTCTATGGGGTGAAATTTCAACTTTGTCCTAGAGACATGGGGCCACTTGCTCTTTCATCAGGAGCCCCCAAGAAGCGCCCACAGCAAATTTGGGGCTTCTAGTACTTGAGGAACCCTAACCCTAATCTTAACCCTAACCCTAACCCTAACCCTAGCTTCAGCCTTATTTCAATGCAAGTCTATGGGGTGAAATTTCAACTTTGTCCTAGAGACATGGGGCCACTTGCTCTTTCATCAGGAGCCCCCAAGAAGCGCCCACAGCAAATTTGGGGCTTCTAGTACTTGAGGAACCCTAACCCTAATCTTAACCCTAACCCTAACCCTAACCCTAGCTTCAGCCTTATTTCAATGCAAGTCTATGGGGTGAAATTTCAACTTTGTCCTAGAGACATGGGGCCACTTGCTCTTTCATCAGGAGCCCCCAAGAAGCGCCCACAGCAAATTTGGGGCTTCTAGTACTTGAGGAACCCTAACCCTAATCTTAACCCTAACCCTAGCTTCAACCTTATTTCAATGCAAGTCTATGGGGTGAAATTTCATCTTTGTCCTAGAGACATGGGGCCACTTGCTCTTTCATCAGGAGCCACCAAGAAGCGCCCACAGTAGATTTGGGGCTTCTAGTACTTGAGGAACCCTAACCCTAATCTTAACCCTAACCCTAACCCTAACCCTAGCTTCAGCCTTATTTCAATGCAAGTCTATGGGGTGAAATTTCAACTTTGTCCTAGAGACATGGGGCCACTTGCTCTTTAATCAGGAGCACCCAAGAAGCGCCCACAGCAAATTTGGGGCTTCTAGTACTTGAGGAACCCTAACCCTAATCTTAACCCTAACCCTAACCCTAACCCTAGCTTCAGCCTTATTTCAATGCAAGTCTATGGGGTGAAATTTCAACTTTGTCCTAGAGACATGGGGCCACTTGCTCTTTAATCAGGAGCACCCAAGAAGCGCCCACAGCAAATTTGGGGCTTCTAGTACTTGAGGAACCCTAACCCTAATCTTAACCCTAACCCTAACCCTAACCCTAGCTTCAGCCTTATTTCAATGCAAGTCTATGGGGTGAAATTTCAACTTTGTCCTAGAGACATGGGGCCACTTGCTCTTTCATCAGGAGCCCCCAAGAAGCGCCCACAGCAAATTTGGGGCTTCTAGTACTTGAGGAACCCTAACCCTAATCTTAAACCTAACCCTAACCCTAACCCTAGCTTCAGCCTTATTTCAATGCAAGTCTATGGGGTGAAATTTCAACTTTGTCCTAGAGACATGGGGCCACTTGCTCTTTAATCAGGAGCACCCAAGAAGCGCCCACAGCAAATTTGGGGCTTCTAGTACTTGAGGAACCCTAACCCTAATCTTAACCCTAACCCTAACCCTAACCCTAGCTTCAGCCTTATTTCAATGCAAGTCTATGGGGTGAAATTTCAACTTTGTCCTAGAGACATGGGGCCACTTGCTCTTTCATCAGGAGCCCCCAAGAAGCGCCCACAGCAAATTTGGGGCTTCTAGTACTTGAGGAACCCTAACCCTAATCTTAACCCTAACCCTAACCCTAACCCTAGCTTCAGCCTTATTTCAATGCAAGTCTATGGGGTGAAATTTCAACTTTGTCCTAGAGACATGGGGCCACTTGCTCTTTCATCAGGAGCCCCCAAGAAGCGCCCACAGCAAATTTGGGGCTTCTAGTACTTGAGGAACCCTAACCCTAATCTTAACCCTAACCCTAACCCTAACCCTAGCTTCAGCCTTATTTCAATGCAAGTCTATGGGGTGAAATTTCAACTTTGTCCTAGAGACATGGGGCCACTTGCTCTTTCATCAGGAGCCCCCAAGAAGCGCCCACAGCAAATTTGGGGCTTCTAGTACTTGAGGAACCCTAACCCTAACCTTAACCCTAACCCTAACCCTAACCCTAGCTTCAGCCTTATTTCAATGCAAGTCTATGGGGTGAAATTTCAACTTTGTCCTAGAGACATGGGGCCACTTGCTCTTTCATCAGGAGCCCCCAAGAAGCGCCCACAGCAAATTTGGGGCTTCTAGTACTTGAGGAACCCTAACCCTAATCTTAACCCTAACCCTAACCCTAACCCTAGCTTCAGCCTTATTTCAATGCAAGTCTATGGGGTGAAATTTCAACTTTGTCCTAGAGACATGGGGCCACTTGCTCTTTCATCAGGAGCCCCCAAGAAGCGCCCACAGCAAATTTGGGGCTTCTAGTACTTGAGGAACCCTAACCCTAATCTTAACCCTAACCCTAGCTTCAACCTTATTTCAATGCAAGTCTATGGGGTGAAATTTCATCTTTGTCCTAGAGACATGGGGCCACTTGCTCTTTCATCAGGAGCCACCAAGAAGCGCCCACAGTAGATTTGGGGCTTCTAGTACTTGAGGAACCCTAACCCTAATCTTAACCCTAACCCTAACCCTAACCCTAGCTTCAGCCTTATTTCAATGCAAGTCTATGGGGTGAAATTTCAACTTTGTCCTAGAGACATGGGGCCACTTGCTCTTTAATCAGGAGCACCCAAGAAGCGCCCACAGCAAATTTGGGGCTTCTAGTACTTGAGGAACCCTAACCCTAATCTTAACCCTAACCCTAACCCTAACCCTAGCTTCAGCCTTATTTCAATGCAAGTCTATGGGGTGAAATTTCAACTTTGTCCTAGAGACATGGGGCCACTTGCTCTTTCATCAGGAGCCCCCAAGAAGCGCCCACAGCAAATTTGGGGCTTCTAGTACTTGAGGAACCCTAACCCTAATCTTAACCCTAACCCTAACCCTAACCCTAGCTTCAGCCTTATTTCAATGCAAGTCTATGGGGTGAAATTTCAACTTTGTCCTAGAGACATGGGGCCACTTGCTCTTTCATCAGGAGCCCCCAAGAAGCGCCCACAGCAAATTTGGGGCTTCTAGTACTTGAGGAACCCTAACCCTAATCTTAACCCTAACCCTAACCCTAACCCTAGCTTCAGCCTTATTTCAATGCAAGTCTATGGGGTGAAATTTCAACTTTGTCCTAGAGACATGGGGCCACTTGCTCTTTCATCAGGAGCCCCCAAGAAGCGCCCACAGCAAATTTGGGGCTTCTAGTACTTGAGGAACCCTAACCCTAATCTTAACCCTAACCCTAACCCTAACCCTAGCTTCAGCCTTATTTCAATGCAAGTCTATGGGGTGAAATTTCAACTTTGTCCTAGAGACATGGGGCCACTTGCTCTTTCATCAGGAGCCCCCAAGAAGCGCCCACAGCAAATTTGGGGCTTCTAGTACTTGAGGAACCCTAACCCTAATCTTAACCCTAACCCTAGCTTCAACCTTATTTCAATGCAAGTCTATGGGGTGAAATTTCATCTTTGTCCTAGAGACATGGGGCCACTTGCTCTTTCATCAGGAGCCACCAAGAAGCGCCCACAGTAGATTTGGGGCTTCTAGTACTTGAGGAACCCTAACCCTAATCTTAACCCTAACCCTAACCCTAACCCTAGCTTCAGCCTTATTTCAATGCAAGTCTATGGGGTGAAATTTCAACTTTGTCCTAGAGACATGGGGCCACTTGCTCTTTAATCAGGAGCACCCAAGAAGCGCCCACAGCAAATTTGGGGCTTCTAGTACTTGAGGAACCCTAACCCTAATCTTAACCCTAACCCTAACCCTAACCCTAGCTTCAGCCTTATTTCAATGCAAGTCTATGGGGTGAAATTTCAACTTTGTCCTAGAGACATGGGGCCACTTGCTCTTTAATCAGGAGCACCCAAGAAGCGCCCACAGCAAATTTGGGGCTTCTAGTACTTGAGGAACCCTAACCCTAATCTTAACCCTAACCCTAACCCTAACCCTAGCTTCAGCCTTATTTCAATGCAAGTCTATGGGGTGAAATTTCAACTTTGTCCTAGAGACATGGGGCCACTTGCTCTTTCATCAGGAGCCCCCAAGAAGCGCCCACAGCAAATTTGGGGCTTCTAGTACTTGAGGAACCCTAACCCTAATCTTAAACCTAACCCTAACCCTAACCCTAGCTTCAGCCTTATTTCAATGCAAGTCTATGGGGTGAAATTTCAACTTTGTCCTAGAGACATGGGGCCACTTGCTCTTTCATCAGGAGCCCCCAAGAAGCGCCCACAGCAAATTTGGGGCTTCTAGTACTTGAGGAACCCTAACCCTAATCTTAACCCTAACCCTAACCCTAACCCTAGCTTCAGCCTTATTTCAATGCAAGTCTATGGGGTGAAATTTCAACTTTGTCCTAGAGACATGGGGCCACTTGCTCTTTCATCAGGAGCCCCCAAGAAGCGCCCACAGCAAATTTGGGGCTTCTAGTACTTGAGGAACCCTAACCCTAACCTTAACCCTAACCCTAACCCTAACCCTAGCTTCAGCCTTATTTCAATGCAAGTCTATGGGGTGAAATTTCAACTTTGTCCTAGAGACATGGGGCCACTTGCTCTTTCATCAGGAGCCCCCAAGAAGCGCCCACAGCAAATTTGGGGCTTCTAGTACTTGAGGAACCCTAACCCTAATCTTAACCCTAACCCTAACCCTAACCCTAGCTTCAGCCTTATTTCAATGCAAGTCTATGGGGTGAAATTTCAACTTTGTCCTAGAGACATGGGGCCACTTGCTCTTTCATCAGGAGCCCCCAAGAAGCGCCCACAGCAAATTTGGGGCTTCTAGTACTTGAGGAACCCTAACCCTAATCTTAACCCTAACCCTAACCCTAACCCTAGCTTCAGCCTTATTTCAATGCAAGTCTATGGGGTGAAATTTCAACTTTGTCCTAGAGACATGGGGCCACTTGCTCTTTCATCAGGAGCCCCCAAGAAGCGCCCACAGCAAATTTGGGGCTTCTAGTACTTGAGGAACCCTAACCCTAATCTTAACCCTAACCCTAACCCTAACCCTAGCTTCAGCCTTATTTCAATGCACGTCTATGGGGTGAAATTTCAACTTTGTCCTAGAGACATGGGGCCACTTGCTCTTTCATCAGGAGCCCCCAAGAAGCGCCCACAGCAAATTTGGGGCTTCTAGTACTTGAGGAACCCTAACCCTAATCTTAACCCTAACCCTAACCCTAACCCTAGCTTCAGCCTTATTTCAATGCAAGTCTATGGGGTGAAATTTCAACTTTGTCCTAGAGACATGGGGCCACTTGCTCTTTCATCAGGAGCCCCCAAGAAGCGCCCACAGCAAATTTGGGGCTTCTAGTACTTGAGGAACCCTAACCCTAATCTTAACCCTAACCCTAACCCTAACCCTAGCTTCAGCCTTATTTCAATGCAAGTCTATGGGGTGAAATTTCAACTTTGTCCTAGAGACATGGGGCCACTTGCTCTTTCATCAGGAGCCCCCAAGAAGCGCCCACAGCAAATTTGGGGCTTCTAGTACTTGAGGAACCCTAACCCTAATCTTAACCCTAACCCTAGCTTCAACCTTATTTCAATGCAAGTCTATGGGGTGAAATTTCATCTTTGTCCTAGAGACATGGGGCCACTTGCTCTTTCATCAGGAGCCACCAAGAAGCGCCCACAGTAGATTTGGGGCTTTTAGTACTTGAGGAACCCTAACCCTAATCTTAACCCTAACCCTAACCCTAACCCTAGCTTCAGCATTATTTCAATGCAAGTCTATGGGGTGAAATTTCAACTTTGTCCTAGAGACATGGGGCCACTTGCTCTTTAATCAGGAGCACCCAAGAAGCGCCCACAGCAAATTTGGGGCTTCTAGTACTTGAGGAACCCTAACCCTAATCTTAACCCTAACCCTAACCCTAACCCTAGCTTCAGCCTTATTTCAATGCAAGTCTATGGGGTGAAATTTCAACTTTGTCCTAGAGACATGGGGCCACTTGCTCTTTCATCAGGAGCCCCCAAGAAGCGCCCACAGCAAATTTGGGGCTTCTAGTACTTGAGGAACCCTAACCCTAATCTTAACCCTAACCCTAACCCTAACCCTAGCTTCAGCCTTATTTCAATGCAAGTCTATGGGGTGAAATTTCAACTTTGTCCTAGAGACATGGGGCCACTTGCTCTTTCATCAGGAGCCCCCAAGAAGCGCCCACAGCAAATTTGGGGCTTCTAGTACTTGAGGAACCCTAACCCTAATCTTAACCCTAACCCTAACCCTAACCCTAGCTTCAGCCTTATTTCAATGCACGTCTATGGGGTGAAATTTCAACTTTGTCCTAGAGACATGGGGCCACTTGCTCTTTCATCAGGAGCCCCCAAGAAGCGCCCACAGCAAATTTGGGGCTTCTAGTACTTGAGGAACCCTAACCCTAATCTTAACCCTAACCCTAACCCTAACCCTAGCTTCAGCCTTATTTCAATGCAAGTCTATGGGGTGAAATTTCAACTTTGTCCTAGAGACATGGGGCCACTTGCTCTTTCATCAGGAGCCCCCAAGAAGCGCCCACAGCAAATTTGGGGCTTCTAGTACTTGAGGAACGCTAACCCTAATCTTAACCCTAACCCTAACCCTAACCCTAGCTTCAGCCTTATTTCAATGCAAGTCTATGGGGTGAAATTTCAACTTTGTCCTAGAGACATGGGGCCACTTGCTCTTTCATCAGGAGCCCCCAAGAAGCGCCCACAGCAAATTTGGGGCTTCTAGTACTTGAGGAACCCTAACCCTAATCTTAACCCTAACCCTAACCCTAACCCTAGCTTCAGCCTTATTTCAATGCACGTCTATGGGGTGAAATTTCAACTTTGTCCTAGAGACATGGGGCCACTTGCTCTTTCATCAGGAGCCCCCAAGAAGCGCCCACAGCAAATTTGGGGCTTCTAGTACTTGAGGAACCCTAACCCTAATCTTAACCCTAACCCTAACCCTAACCCTAGCTTCAGCCTTATTTCAATGCACGTCTATGGGGTGAAATTTCAACTTTGTCCTAGAGACATGGGGCCACTTGCTCTTTCATCAGGAGCCCCCAAGAAGCGCCCACAGCAAATTTGGGGCTTCTAGTACTTGAGGAACCCTAACCCTAATCTTAACCCTAACCCTAACCCTAACCCTAGCTTCAGCCTTATTTCAATGCAAGTCTATGGGGTGAAATTTCAACTTTGTCCTAGAGACATGGGGCCACTTGCTCTTTCATCAGGAGCCCCCAAGAAGCGCCCACAGCAAATTTGGGGCTTCTAGTACTTGAGGAACCCTAACCCTAATCTTAACCCTAACCCTAGCTTCAACCTTATTTCAATGCAAGTCTATGGGGTGAAATTTCATCTTTGTCCTAGAGACATGGGGCCACTTGCTCTTTCATCAGGAGCCACCAAGAAGCGCCCACAGTAGATTTGGGGCTTCTAGTACTTGAGGAACCCTAACCCTAATCTTAACCCTAACCCTAACCCTAACCCTAGCTTCAGCCTTATTTCAATGCAAGTCTATGGGGTGAAATTTCAACTTTGTCCTAGAGACATGGGGCCACTTGCTCTTTAATCAGGAGCACCCAAGAAGCGCCCACAGCAAATTTGGGGCTTCTAGTACTTGAGGAACCCTAACCCTAATCTTAACCCTAACCCTAACCCTAACCCTAGCTTCAGCCTTATTTCAATGCAAGTCTATGGGGTGAAATTTCAACTTTGTCCTAGAGACATGGGGCCACTTGCTCTTTCATCAGGAGCCCCCAAGAAGCGCCCACAGCAAATTTGGGGCTTCTAGTACTTGAGGAACCCTAACCCTAATCTTAACCCTAACCCTAACCCTAACCCTAGCTTCAGCCTTATTTCAATGCAAGTCTATGGGGTGAAATTTCAACTTTGTCCTAGATTTCAACTTTGTCCTAGAGACATGGGGCCACTTGCTCTTTCATCAGGAGCCCCCAAGAAGCGCCCACAGCAAATTTAGGGCTTCTAGTACTTGAGGAACCCTAACCCTAATCTTAACCCTAACCCTAACCCTAACCCTAGCTTCAGCCTTATTTCAATGCAAGTCTATGGGGTGAAATTTCAACTTTGTCCTAGAGACATGGGGCCACTTGCTCTTTCATCAGGAGCCCCCAAGAAGCGCCCACAGTAGATTTGGGGCTTCTAGTACTTGAGGAACCCTAACCCTAATCTTAACCCTAACCCTAACCCTAACCCTAGCTTCAACCTTATTTCAATGCAAGTCTATGGGGTGAAATTTCAACTTTGTCCTAGAGACATGGGGCCACTTGCTCTTCCATCAGGAGCCCCCAAGAAGCGCCCACAGCAAATTTGGGGCTTCTAGTACTTGAGGAACCCTACCCTAACCCTAACCCTAACTTCAGCCTTATTTCAATGCAAGTCTATGGGGTGAAATTTCAACTTTGTCCTAGAGACATGGGGCCACTTGCTCTTTCATCAGGAGCCCCCAAGAAGCGCCCACAGCAAATTTGGGGCTTCTAGTACTTGAGGAACCCTAACCCTAATCTTAACCCTAACCCTAACCCTAACCCTAGCTTCAGCCTTATTTCAATGCAAGTCTATGGGGTGAAATTTCAACTTTGTCCTAGAGACATGGGGCCACTTGCTCTTTCATCAGGAGCCCCCAAGAAGCGCCCACAGCAAATTTGGGGCTTCTAGTACTTGTGGAACCCTAACCCTAATCTTAACCCTAACCCTAACCCTAACCCTAGCTTCAGCCTTATTTCAATGCAAGTCTATGGGGTGAAATTTCAACTTTGTCCTAGAGACATGGGGCCACTTGCTCTTTCATCAGGAGCCCCCAAGAAGCGCCCACAGCAAATTTGGGGCTTCTAGTACTTGAGGAACCCTAACCCTAATCTTAACCCTAACCCTAACCCTAACCCTAGCTTCAGCCTTATTTCAATGCAAGTCTATGGGGTGAAATTTCAACTTTGTCCTAGAGACATGGGGCCACTTGCTCTTTCATCAGGAGCCCCCAAGAAGCGCCCACAGCAAATTTGGGGCTTCTAGTACTTGAGGAACCCTAACCCTAATCTTAACCCTAACCCTAACCCTAACCCTAGCTTCAGCCTTATTTCAATGCAAGTCTATGGGGTGAAATTTCAACTTTGTCCTAGAGACATGGGGCCACTTGCTCTTTCATCAGGAGCCCCCAAGAAGCGCCCACAGCAAATCTGGGGCTTCTAGTACTTGAGGAACCCTAACCCTAATCTTAACCCTAACCCTAACCCTAACCCTAGCTTCAGCCTTATTTCAATGCAAGTCTATGGGGTGAAATTTCAACTTTGTCCTAGAGACATGGGGCCACTTGCTCTTTCATCAGGAGCCCCCAAGAAGCGCCCACAGCAAATTTGGGGCTTCTAGTACTTGAGGAACCCTAACCCTAATCTTAACCCTAACCCTAACCCTAACCCTAGCTTCAGCCTTATTTCAATGCAAGTCTATGGGGTGAAATTTCAACTTTGTCCTAGAGACATGGGGCCACTTGCTCTTTCATCAGGAGCCCCCAAGAAGCGGTTTAGGGTTTTGGGCTTCCTCATGGGCTAGAAGCCCCAATTATTTTTGTCTGTGCATCTTAGGGGGTCCTGATCAAGCAGCAAGTGTCCCCATGTCTCTAGGACAAATTTGACCTTTGACCCTATAGACTTGCATTGAATTAGGGTTACCGATAAAGCTTAAATTAGGGTTAGGGTTAGAGTTTCGGGGTTCCTCATCTGCTAGGAGCACCAAATTTGACATGGGTGTCTCTTAGGGGCTCCTGATGAAAAAGAAAGCAGCCCCATGTGTCTAGGACAAAGTTGACTTTTGATCTTCCTAGACTTGCATGGCTTTAGGGTTTGGGTTTATGGCTGGAATTAAGGTTAGGGATTCAGGGTTCCTCATGTGCTAGAAGCCCCAAATTGACATGGGTGTGTCTTGGGGGCTCCTGATGAACCAGCAAGTTTCCCCGTAACTCATTTTCACCTGTTGCCTGTTCGATTTGCACAACAGCAGGTGAAATGGATTCACAATATTCATTGCTTTCTGACTGGACAGGCTGATTTAACATAAGTGTGACTGACTTGTGTTGTTTTGGTGTTTAGTTTATTTTTCTTTAGGTTAGGATTTGGTTTCGAGGTTAGGGTTAGGGTTGGAGTAATGGTTGGGACAGGGGTTAGGATTATGGTGGATTTAGGGTCAGAATTCATTTTACACAGTCTGATTGGTTCAACAATCATGAAAGGAAACTAAGAAAGAATAACTGACACACATTTCTTGCTGCCCTTCATGCTTCATTTCTGTGCATTAGACCTTTGCACAATTGCACACCCACTTGAATGGATGAACACAGCACACAAACAGTTTATATTGCACTGTCTTGTTGCCATAACACCAAATGTCCAGGGGGGGGCAGCAGCAACCAGGTAAATTCTGACTCGATCTGGACCAGTATAACAATCTCCTTTTGACGCTCATTCTGAAGTCTGCAGGACATCAGATGCGTTCTGTGCACTTGTTGAGTATTTGGCGTTGGCGGTAACAGCAGTTTGTCCTCTGCACTACCTGCCGCTGTACTTTTAAATCAAAGCTGAGCTAACAGGCCACTTTCAGAACTATTCGCTGATCCATTGCAAACAGATTGCATTGCACCAGGGGTACCTTACATCAGCCATCGGTGAGCAAAAAAAAAACAAACTCCATCATCACTTTAAGGTAATACCCACTTGGTTGCATTCACATTGTGTTTGAATCTTTCACAGCAGGTTCTGCAGTAACTGGGCATTGTGGTACGTTCAGCTGCATATGGCTGGTGTGTTTGTTGGGTTACAAGGTCATGCTCTACGTCTCTCGGCTGAAATCTTGCACGTGCGACAAAACTAGTTTTGAGTACACAAATTTTGAGCGAAGCTGAGAGTCAGATGTATTGCCTGTGGGCCGTGGACAGTAATTAACCTCACAGTGTGTGTGGTGTGTATATGTGTGGTATCACTCATGCAGTGAAGCAGTTTTGTTTGGGCCCTAACAGGCTGCGAGTGACATTTTAAAAGGTGGAGACAGCAGGCGGGAAATTCTAGCGGAGTCCTTCAGAAAAAAATAGCCAGCAGGACATGGAAGAAGAAGAAAATGAAGGAGGAGAAGAAGAAGTAGAAGTCCAAGGAGACTCACAAGAATAGTTGGTGCGAAAAGTATATTTTGTTTAAAAGACAAGAGAAGCAGAATATTAAAGTAAGGAATCTTCAAACTTTTATAAGGAACTTGTTTTGTGAGATTAAAAAGTGTGTGTGTGTGTGTGTGTGTGTGTGTGTGTGTTGGTGGTGGTGGGATGATAAAGAGGTTGGGGAGTGGGGTGCTGCAGACTTTACTTTCATTATGTGGCCTCACACTGAGCCCCTCTCACCCCCCACTGTGAGTGTTGGTGCCACGGAGATATAAACGTATGACTCATGAGGCTGCGCAGATAACATTCTGATCCGGCGCTGCTAAAATAAGAATTCAGCGCTCCCATCATTTATGTGCTCATTAAGCCGTAGTGCACACACACACACACACACACACACACACACACACACACACACACACACACGCAGCATCTGACGAGATTTTGTAGCTCTGCTTTTCTTCGAGATATAGAAACAAAAAGAATAAAACCTCAGCCTTCATCCCTGTCTGAAGTATTTGGGGGGAAACCTGTTTTCTGGAGATAGGGCAGAGCCCCTATTTTGACACAGCACATCATAAATTGATCTCTATTTTTCTTCTCTCCACCATTATCGCTCTCTTTCATGATGCATTAAGAGTAGTGACGCTGCTGTCAGCGAGGCCGAACTGTTACGAAAGCCATTTAAAAGGAGATTATTGCATTCTCTCTTCCAAATTGTGAAATTTCTGCTGTAGTTCACCGTGCACATTTACGTTTGGCAGTATATTAGTTTGTCATGAATTCCTGCCCAGCACGACTGATCACGTTTACTGTGTTCTCATCGGTGTGACAGTTTAGGTCTCGTCACACCTTGGCTGCAGCATTTAGAATTTAACATTAATACTATTCTTCGATTGGAGAATATTCACTTACTATCTTGATTATTTTCTTGAATGTTGCACAAAAATGTTCCACCTTCTTAGACTGTTGGCACACACCAAACCCCAAATGTAAATATGTGTGTGTAAATGAATCCTGCATCTGTGGGGACTTTCCTTTTTGCACCACGACGTCTTCACGCTCGCCTTCATCACATCTACACCCTCTTACGCTCTACTTGGCCATTCCTGAAGGTGATCAAGCAAATTGAGTGAGATCAAGCAGATTAAAAGGAAAGCTGAGGAGAGACGTAATATGTGGGCTTTTACACCACTTACCAAAGACAAGCAGGAACCCCCACTACCACCGCCCATCCATTAAATTATAGATCCACTCCTGCTGGTGGGAGACAGTCGGCCTCCGAGCCTCCATCCAGCTCCGCTACTCGGGTGTGCATATGCAGAGCAGGTTTTGCGCAGAGGTGGAGAGGGCAAAAAGTTGATATATATATTTTTAAAAATATATATATGTATGTATATATGAACAATTTACCATATCGTTAGCCTTGTAGCATAGTCGCCTCAGTCATATTTGAACGTCTTTGGAAAACAAGAAAAAACACATTTTTTAGCAAGCACATTGGTATTTTTTTTTTCAGATATCACAATTTGGCCAAAAAATGACTTAGGAATTCTGCTATTAGGCTAACGATATGGACAAAGACTTCGCCTCAAGCACCTTTTACCTGCGGTTGGCAGTGCAGGTGAGGCATGAAGCTACTCAGCTGCAGCTTCACCTCTGGGGAGGGTGTGTGTGTGTGTGTGTGTGTGTGTGTGTGTAAATAAAATAAAGCGCTGATGGAAGGATTCAAAATAGCCCTGGAGGAGAGACGGAGGAAAAGAGTTGGCACAACGCGGCGGCGGAGGAGGCGGTGAGGCAAGAGAGGGAGAGACACCGAGATGAATGGAAGTGAAGCCTCGCTGTCAAGGCGCGGCTAAATATGGAAAAACCCGCCGAGCAGGATCACTTTTAACCAGATCAAACGAGCGGCAGCATCGGCTCCAACTTTCTGGGCTTTTTGCTCGCTGTTGATGTTTTGTGTGTGTGTGTGTGTGTGTGTGTGTGTGTGTTTAAAGGGCCGCTCCGTGCTTTATCGAGCTGCACTGTACAGCGGCTGCAGATCAATAGCAGACTGGAGGTCAGTACAGAGAGTCCCTGTGGTCACGTGGTCTTCTGCACTTCCGATAGGGTTCCTTTCTTTAAAGATAAAATAAAATAAAATAAAAATCTTTTCCTGTTGTCGAGACGGTAAAGAGAAGAAAACACAGCGATCAGCCGCATCAAACTGCTCAACAGTGGTGCCTTCGCGTCACCGTCACTGTCACTGTCGTTTTTCCAAACAAAGCGACCCACCGCTCGCGTCCACCGGCTCCTCCCGCGTCAACGCTCCTCGCCGGCGTACAGTACAGTGTTTGAAGGGGTTTTGTGTGTCAGGGGTTGCCAGGGTGAAGCTATGCGCTCCGACTCCGATCACACAAGCGGCTCTGTTGTGTTTCTGAGGCCGCCTCCGGAGGAGGAATGCGGTTTCCGAGCCAGCCTCACGTCAACGCTCAGCGTCTGAGGATCAGCGGCCCCGGCGGACCTTTGTAGTCCGTGTAATTGACATCTCAACTGTTTCACTGACTAAACACACACACACACACACACACACCCATTGACACATCAGAAAAAAAAAAACCTTTCACAAGAACTTTTCTGCAGCGGACAGCCGACAAGGTCTCAATTTAGCCCCTTAAGATCTAGAGGTCTGGCTGGTGGAGGACCATGATGCAACAGCTGACGACACGATCTCACAGCGATCTTTATTGGCCGTTATTCATGATGTTGAAAGTTTGAAACAAAGCAAAGCACAGACGCCTGCTTCGACTGCTGTCAAAAGTGGGTTTTCCGTAGGAACGAGACTTTGTGCCAACAAAAGCAGAAGAACGTTTTTCCCGTCACGATGGAAAGATCCAGGATGATGCAAACAAAACAGTCACAGGAGTGTTTTTTGAATCACTCAGCGTCCTCTTTTTCAGCAAAACTGACAAAGTCAAAAAAAAACCCGCGTGTGGTTCAGTGCCACAGCGTGATAACTGATGAGCCGGGCTTTGGTTGAGCAGAGGAACAGATGAGTGAGTTCACCAGGCGATGGGAGTTTAACAGAGTTTATTCTTATTCTCACATTGAAAAAGATTCTCATGGCAGCACATTCTTGCAAATACAACCGAGACGTTTGTCCCACAGATAAATCTCACAATCAGCACGGAAGGAAAAAAAAAAAGGAACAAGAACGTCAAAGAAAAACAAAGAAAATCTAACAACGACCTAATCTTCAAAAGAAAATCAGGAATAAAAATGAAACCCAACACGGGCAAAACGGTGGAAGAACAAAAAAAAGACAGAAAAAAAGCAGCATTTAAAATCTTTTTTTGCGAGGGGGTAAAACAGATGACAGAAGTGACGTGTGCTTTTTTTTTTAGTGTGTATGTATGTGTGGATGTGTGTGTTCAGACGGTCTCAGGCACGTTAGCAGTGGACACTCGGCTTTCTCCTTCACGTCAGTCTGAGCTTTTACATGAGCGAGACGCCAATCAAACGGCAGCGAGCGAGGACGAGAGAAAGAGAAGTTAGCGGCGGGTTGGAACCGGTTCGGCTGACTGACTGCTCGTCTCCGTGCACAGACGGACCTTTGTTTTCAGCACACCTCAAAAAAAAGAAGAAAGAAAAAAAGAAGAAAAAAACCAAACAACTTTGCATTTAGTCCAGGCACCGGTAGCCGTGCACACTCACTTCACTTTTCATGCCGACTCTTTTTCTCTCGGGGTGATTGCCGCGGTCCCCACACAGCCTGCTGCTGCTGCTGCTGGGAATACAAATATAAATACCAACAACGGGTTCTCGAGCAGGCAGGGTCTGTGCGAAACAGCTGTCAGGCTAAAATACATCTCTTCACACTGGGCCAAACTGAGGGCATAAAAATACATTTCTTTTTTTTTTTTAAAGCAGGAACTTGGATTGCATTGTTCATTGTTGTTTTTTAATCTCATACTCGTTACAATCATTAACCCTCCTCCTTGAAAAACAACGGATCCTGGAAAGACAGCAGTCAGTAACAACATAATAAAACAAACAAAACGAGATGAAAACCAGACGATGGAAAACCTCCAGGATGGAGAAACTCCACTGGTCGTAAACACAAAAACTCCCTTGCATTGCGGTCGTCGCCACCTGCTTGTAGTTGTCGGCCACATCCTCCGCAGATGTGCTGCAGTCTTTAGTTTTTAGGCTTTTTCTGAAGAGGCTGGATTCCAGAAGAACAAACAGGCATCGCTTTGTCCTGGTGTGTGTTTCTGTGTGTGTGTGGTCACTGGTATTGGAGGTAGTTCTTCAGAGTCAGCGGCAGCGGGAGTGAGTCGATGTGATGGATGCGCTCCCTGCCCAGAGCCACTCGAGCAACTCGTCTGCACAGGTCCATGAGGGGGAGGGGCTCCGCTGTGGAGGGAGGGGGTGGGGGTGGCAGACAGACAGACACAGCATGTTAATGTTAAGTGGAGGGGGAAAACAAAAACACATAAGCATCAGAAAGATGTAATGGTCAAGCATTGTTCAAATACTTGACATGAAGATAATAAATAAATAAATAAATGAAAGTTATGGAAAAAAATTCATGTGCACTGAAAGTATCAAATATAATCAAGGAGGAGGAAGAAAACCATGTATAGGAGGAACTCTCTGTCTCTGTTGTGTCGGTGAAAGAGTGAAAACAAAGCCGATTAGCTTTGGTGAAAGGAATTTTGCATAATATGGCAACTTTGAATTCTCACATTAATGCACAACAAATACAACTAAGATGTTTTAAAGGGTTAAGGAACATTCTAATACAGTGGCTATATAAGAGTCGATCCACTACACTTTGCTTAAAGTGGTGCAGTTGGGCGACTGCAGCTCAGAGCAGGTTGTCCAATGATCGAAAGGTTGGCGGTTCAAATCCCGCTCCATCCCGGCCTGTCCTTGTGTCCTTGGGCAAAACACTTAACCCACATTGCCTCGTACGAACGTGGCTGGATGTTGGTTGGTGGCCGGAGGGGCCATTTGATTGGCTGCCACGCTTCCGTCAGTCTGCTGCAGGAGCGCAGCGGTGGCTACACATGTAGCTTACCACCACCAGTGCCAATGTGACGTGAATGAATAATGGGTTCAATGTGAAGTGTTTTGGGTGCCTTGTAAAGATCCATATAAATCCAATCCATCATTATTACTACCATTATTATTATTATCAGTGTGATGCATTGCACGCAGAGCAGGGCGAGAGCAACAAACGCGATAGAGCGCAGCAGGTCAAGGCAACAGACTCGACTCGTCTGGCTGTCATTCAGATGCAACACCGCAAAACATTGCTCGCTGGTCCTGAGCCAACGCTCACACGCGCTCCACATCCACAACAAGTCATTCATATTTTTTTTATGCCCCACAATGTACTGGAGGTTTTTCCATCGCTGCCCACCACCATGGTGTGTGTGTGTGTGTGAGGCAGAGGGCCACTCTCCTTCTCACAGATGTCACGCTGTTCCACCTGAAAGCGCCATCTGGCTGGGCCGAATTCCCACTGTTCCGAGGCCAGTGAACGCACCACCGCGTGAGCGCCGTGTTGCGCGTGGTGGCGGCGACGTTCGCAAACGCATTACAAACATGACGGAGGAAACCGGCAGCCGCCGACTGTCGGTGATTCTAGAAGCTGTTGAGCGGAGTGGCTGCTGCCACTGCACTTTAATGTAATTTTTATGTATATGAACCCCCCCCCAAAAAAAACAAAAAAAAACAGCCGTCGGTGGTTGCAGCGTCAATGGTGTGATTTAATGAAATGTCTGCAATCAATAAATCATCCAGAAATGAGTTATGGGCTCCGTCAGCTTTCCAGCACTGCATTTTTAGAATACGAAATCCATCCGATTGTTTGCTCAGTAAAAACAGTTCTGCGGCAGCACATGAAAGGCTTCATGCAAACACACACGCACACACAAACACAGTCGCTGGATCGCTGTGAACAGAAAAGTCTGGCGACGCAAACAAGCCTAAATTAGGCCAAATGTTTAAAGCGCCTTAGAAGTGTTAAAAAATTTAAAAAATAGAACTCGGCAAATAAAAGTGAAGCCCATCAGAAAGGCCCATTTGTTTCATATAAATATATTCAGAATTAAATCCAGACCCTATGAAATTAGGTCCCATTTGAAACAGAGCCAGGGAGCCCGTTGCAATAACCGGACCAATAGTTGGCTGTTGTGGCACGTTTAAAACTGAAAGCGGAAACTGAACATGGGTCTTGGGTACGAACGGTAAACTGATGTCAAACCGGCTCTGGTTGTTGAGCACCGCCTGGCCCAGCACCGTCTGGCCCAGCACCGCCTGGCTCAGCAGCTTTTGTTTCCTCGCGGCAAAGTTCCACTGAATTCCGCTCCTTTCTTTGAGTGACCTTTAAAACCGACATGGGGAGGCAGGGGTGGATAGGAGGGGATGAAGGGGGGAGGCAGGGGTGGATAGGAGGGGATGAAGGGGGGAGTCGACGGGTGAACAGCAGCCACGCAGCCGTCTTCATCTATTTGACTGCCAAGTGCTTAATGAAAAGCCTTTGTAAGAGCAGCTCGGGGACAAGTGGCAGAGTGCCGATTCATTTACTGCTACATCAGCGCGGTTGTTCCCACATCAGGGAGCCGCGGTAAAGTGGCCAAATCCCCCGCAAAAAAAATTAGGAAATTAATACATTTTGGAGAAAAAAGTTGTGCGATGAGGCCAATTATAATTTGTGGCTGAGGAACAACCTCATCTTCCTCATTACCGTCCGTCTGCACAAGCCGAGGTCACTCGTTGGTGCAGCTACAAGATAAGCAGCCGAGTCCGTTTATGAAGCACCTGGAGGCCGCCTCCACCCTGGCGGCGCACTCCCGCAATCCCATCAATCAGCCCGACCGGCCTCGCGCCCCAATGCAAGTAAGCAAGTGGTTACCATGGCAACCAGGCACCTTGCAACCGGCGCTGGGTGGCGTCGCAGGGCTGTAAGGTCACATCAGTGACAGGTGTGACCAGCCTGAATCACCAAGCACTGCCCTAAAGGAGTCCTTTCAGAAACAAAATGTTCTTTTTCAGCTCATATTTTGCATTACAGGCACGGAAAATGACAACTTTTGTTTGAAGATGTGCTGACTTTGGTGACGCAAAATCCAAACGACTGACAGACAGTGAGCGGCTGGCCAATCACAGGGGAGTGGGCTGTTTCAAGGCGGAGCCACGGATGGAGCAGGTAGGGGAAGGGGGAGGAGAGCTAAAACTGCCTCTTCAAGTTGAGTCAGAGAAACTCTTGGCCTGCACAGCTCAAAATAGGGAGCTTTCCGACCAAACAAACCTTGTTTGCTGTTGGAGGTCGACCACCAGAAATTAACTTATTGATCTACACGTGGCAAGGACATGGCCCCCGTCAGCATTGCTGTCAATTACAGCGTTTGAGAGACAAGAAAGAAAAAGAAAAATGCAACAATTAAAAAAAAGAAAGGTACATCAGTGCGAGTAGAAGCTGTTCAAACCTATCAGTCTTGACGACGACCAGCGCTGCTTGCTGGAGTTCATGAGGTGGAAGTTGCTGCAA